>NW_019268577.1:320494-321662 GCF_002738365.1 Cucurbita moschata
ACACTTAAAATTCCACTCAAATGTTTGGGATTATGTGGCAAGCATGCATGTTTGAGTTAACCAAATTTTGAGACTCAAAATTCTACTCAAATTTGTGGGGTTTATTTGGCAAGCATGCAAATTTGGTTTAACCAAATTTTGACACCTCAAAACTCCACTAACATGAATTTTTCCATGAAGTCAATATTTTGACTTTCTTCATTTTAATTCAACAATTAATTTCAATAATGAATTTCAAATTAAAGTAACATTAAATGATTAATTAAACTATTTAATTAATATTTAATATTAATTCAAATGCCAATCTCAATCAATTCCGACACATAATTGATTAAGATATTTAAATCTTATTTAAATATCTCAGATTTTCTCTTTTTGTTTAATTCATAAATAAAACAAAAATGCGGTTAAATATATCGTATATATGTAACGCATATTCCCTAATTTGAATTCGAACACTTTGAACTCACTCGTCACACTGTTCTATGGTTTAGTCCGATATGAGCTAGCAGAGGGACCTAATGGACCTATAGATCATGGGCTCCAACGATCCAAGATTAACCAGCTAAACTCATTAACCTTGTTAACCAACATTCGTTAACTACTAGGACACTCCACTATAGCCTAGTAGTTGCACTCCCCTCACTATAGATATATTTCTGTCCATTTGATATAACCATGATTAATAAGTTGATCCTTCACAAGTTGTTCGTAACTAGAGCTGGGTCAATTTACCGTTTTACCCCTGAAGTTACTTCTTGTTCCTTATGTCTCACTGATCCTCTAATGAACAATTGGTTTGTGGTCCAACTAGTAAACCGAATCCCTCTCAGGCCAATGAGAGGGTGGGGCCCCTTATTCAAGACCTGGAGTCAGTGCTTAAGGGAACTACCTCTCTTCTATCCCTAAATGTGGGTAGGAGTGAATTCCATCTTGCACCCCATGTCCCCAGCCATTCACCCAGTCTTACCCCTGAAATGGGAGGCCTATTGAGTCGGCGAACTAGAGCCACTCTCACCCATGTAAATCTAAGGATAATTCTGAATAAACAAGAGTTCATGGTTAGCTCAGGATTAAAACCGAGTTACCTAGGTTATCGAATGAAAAGAAAATCAGTCTCAACAGTAAACGACATTATAAAGTGAGAGTGGTTTTCTTCATGGTCCGA
>NW_019268577.1:321672-331171 GCF_002738365.1 Cucurbita moschata
CACTTTTAGAACATCAATTATAGTAAATAACTAGCATGTTCATAAGTATTAAAACTTAATGAGTTTAGATATTAACCTTTTGTAGTTCAAACTCCTTTTTCCTCACGAACCGGTTTCAAACCACCACTAGTGTCTTCTCTACTATCCTCCGGCCTTTTGTAGTTCAAACTTCTTTTTCCTCACGAACCGGTTTCGAACCACCACTAGTGTCTTCTCCACTATCCTCCGGCCTTAGAACGGGATTGTGGAATCCAGTGAGTGACTAAACTTGGGAGGGATTCTGTATATGTGAAGAGAGTGTTTGTGAGAGGTTTTTCTCAAGGTTTTTCACCGAGAAGAAGAAGAACTTTCATGTACCATGATCACTCTATTTAAAGAGTCATGTTTGCATGTTCATGCAAATTTGAGATCACCAAATTTTGACACTTAAAATTCCACTCAAATGTTTGGGATTATGTGGCAAGCATGCATGTTTGAGTTAACCAAATTTTGAGACTCAAAATTCTACTCAAATTTGTGGGGTTTATTTGGCAAGCATGCAAATTTGGTTTAACCAAATTTTGACACCTCAAAACTCCACTAACATGAATTTTTCCATGAAGTCAATATTTTGACTTTCTTCATTTTAATTCAACAATTAATTTCAATAATGAATTTCAAATTAAAGTAACATTAAATGATTAATTAAACTATTTAATTAATATTTAATATTAATTCAAATGCCAATCTCAATCAATTCCGACACATAATTGATTAAGATATTTAAATCTTATTTAAATATCTCAGATTTTCTCTTTTTGTTTAATTCATAAATAAAACAAAAATGCGGTTAAATATATCGTATATATGTAACGCATATTCCCTAATTTGAATTCGAACACTTTGAACTCACTCGTCACACTGTTCTATGGTTTAGTCCGATATGAGCTAGCAGAGGGACCTAATGGACCTATAGATCATGGGCTCCAACGATCCAAGATTAACCAGCTAAACTCATTAACCTTGTTAACCAACATTCGTTAACTACTAGGACACTCCACTATAGCCTAGTAGTTGCACTCCCCTCACTATAGATATATTTCTGTCCATTTGATATAACCATGATTAATAAGTTGATCCTTCACAAGTTGTTCGTAACTAGAGCTGGGTCAATTTACCGTTTTACCCCTGAAGTTACTTCTTGTTCCTTATGTCTCACTGATCCTCTAATGAACAATTGGTTTGTGGTCCAACTAGTAAACCGAATCCCTCTCAGGCCAATGAGAGGGTGGGGCCCCTTATTCAAGACCTGGAGTCAGTGCTTAAGGGAACTACCTCTCTTCTATCCCTAAATGTGGGTAGGAGTGAATTCCATCTTGCACCCCATGTCCCCAGCCATTCACCCAGTCTTACCCCTGAAATGGGAGGCCTATTGAGTCGGCGAACTAGAGCCACTCTCACCCATGTAAATCTAAGGATAATTCTGAATAAACAAGAGTTCATGGTTAGCTCAGGATTAAAACCGAGTTACCTAGGTTATCGAATGAAAAGAAAATCAGTCTCAACAGTAAACGACATTATAAAGTGAGAGTGGTTTTCTTCATGGTCCGATCTTATGCAATACTCATTGCATTGGACGCCCCCACTCACATGTCTCCACATGTACAATTTAGTGATCACATTGTTTATATCATATACAAAAGTGGGCCGCATCCATAGTGTCCCTAGAATAAGGTACTCAGTCTTATCCTTATACTATAGATCATTTTGACTATATACTTGAACTTGATCCACTCTTATGCCTCTACGTATGGTTCAAGTAATCATACTATAGCCAGAGTGTTCTTAGTTTATTGGATTTAGATTAATGATCGTAAAGTTCACTTTATTCAATAACAATCTTTACTGAATAAACAACAATAATAACTTTATTGAAATGCTCGATCTTATGGCATCCGTAGCTTCGTTCGCCTTACCTGGCTTGTGTTCAAATTGAAAATCAAATTCTGCCACACATTCTTGCCAACGTGCTTGTTTCAATGATAACTTGGGTTGGTTAAATAAGTGGCAGATAAAATTGTTGTCCGAGTTGGTATTGTCTCTAAGCTCATAAATAGTGGACTATTGCCCGCATTTATTTTTAGAAGCTGCATACCTTCTTTCTATCTAATTCAGCTTCTGACTTTCGTATGCTATGGGGTGTCCATCTTGCAATAGGATGCCTCCATGGGCAAAATTTGACGCATCTGTCTCTCAACTTCAAAGGCTTTGTAACGTCGACAATTCCTGGAACTGGCCCATTCATCATGGCCTTCTTTAAGTTGCTGAAGGCTTCTTGATAACGTGGAGTCCAACTCCACTTTTTTCCCTTCTTTAGTAGTTCAGTTAGGGGATCTGCGTACTTCGAGAATCCTTCAACGAATCGCCGGTAATAATTGGCTAATCCAAGAAATGAGCGCACTTTCGTCATTGAAGAGGGTGTCTTCCAGTCCTTGATGACCTCGACTTTCTCTTCTTCCATGCTCACCTTGCCTGCTTCGATTACGTGTCCGAGAAAGTTGATTCGATGTTGCGCGAATGACATTTTTCCCTCTTCACATATAGTTGGTGTTCTCTTAACTTCTTAAAGACTAACCGCAGATGGTTTTGATGCTCTTCCATGGTGGAGCTGTAAACCACTATGTCATCCAAGTAGACTACCACGAATTTACCGAGGTACTCGTGGAAGACTTGGTTCATTAATGTACAGAATGTGACAAGAGCATTAGTCAAACCAAAGGGCATGCCCAGAAATTTGAAGGCCCTATATCTAGTGACAGAAGTCGTTTTGGGCTCATCTCTTTCAGCAATCCAGACTTGGAAGTCCTCAACCTTAGGTCAAGTTTCGAGAAGTACTTCACACCATGTAGTCGATCAAACAGGTTGGTGGTGATGGGAAGAGGCTACTTGTTTCTGACGATAATTTTGTCCAAGAGGCGTTAGTCTATGCATAGGCAGAGACTCCCATCTTTCTTCTTTTGAAACAACATTGGGGATTCATAGGGAGCTTTTGCAGGTCCAATAAACCCGACAGTAAGTAGTTCATTCAGTTGTTTTCACATCTCTGCTAACTCAGGTGGAGCCATTCTATAAGCATTCTTTGCCAAGGGTTTCGACCTAGACATCAGTTCGATCTTGTGGTCTATGCCCCATTGAGAGGTAGGTCTTTGGTAAACTCTTTGGTATTGCTTTATGATACTCTTCTAGTACCCGCTGTATTTCTAGGGGCACAAATTAATCTGTCTCTTTAGTTTCAACTACAAGGATGGCCATGCACATGAGTTTGTTGTGTGCAAGATCTCGTTGCAATTAGAGCACCGATATCATCTTGATTCTGTTGGGCTTTTTGATGTTTGTCTGGACAACGATAGGGGTGGATCCTATTATGACTAAGCATTTGGCCAAAGGCATGAGGATCATTTTGGGTTCTAGTAAGAATTCCATCCCAAGCACCATATCGAAGTCATCCATTTTGATGATTACAAAGTTCACTTGACTGCTCCATGTTCACAACTTGAGGGTAATTTTCCTCACGATTCCAAGGATCAGTAGGGCCCCAGAGTTGACGACCTTCATCTTCCCTGAGTCTCGATGCCACCTAATGTATAGCCAATTTGCTTTAGTCTCGGTCATGAAGTTATGGGTGGCTCCCGAATTGACCATCGTACTCTTGACCAATTTTGGTTCGCACATGCTTCTACATACATGAGACATTTTTTTTATTGGTTCTTTTGACACCCCTATCTCCTTTTGAAGTGCGGATAGGAACTTTAAGGCTCCCATACAAGGGGTTTCTATATTCAGCGCTTTTTCGGCTTCTTCACTCTCTGGCTTCGCCTCTGAGTCTACGTCTAGAGCGGCTTAGAACGCTTAGAGTGACGCCTTCTTTGGACACTCATATACATTATGGTTCCCTCTACATAGGAAACTGGAAGGAGGTGGCCGATTGAGGTGGTTCTGATTGTAGGACCCCCTACTTACGACTATAGTCTCTTGTTGGGGTTGTCTTTGTTCTCCCCCTTCTACTCTCGATTTATTCTCCTCTTCCCATTCTGGGTGGATTGGAAGCATGGTTGCGATTGCCTCTGCTCGAGGAGGTTTGGCTTTGCCTTGCATCTTGGTACTGTTTCTTGCTGAGATCAAACAGTTGTTCGAGCGTAGCATAGGTCGTGGAGAGGTCTTCTATGTTTTGTTCATATAGTTTGGATTTCGCGCATGTCTTTAGTCCTTCTGTGAACTGGAAGATCTTATCTAGCTCGGACATCTGTTAGATGTCTAACATGAGTACCGAGATTTGTTTGACATACTCATGGATACTCCCTATGTGTTTGAGATCTCGCAACTTCCTTGTGGCCAAGATCTAGACATTTCTTGGAAAGAATTGAGATCGAAGTTCCTGTTTTAGCCTATCCCAAGTGCTTATTGTGCATCGACCCTTTTGGATATCTAAGTACTTCGACTGTCAACATAATATTGCATCTTCAGCTAGATGCATGGTAGCCAAGGTGACCTTTTCTTCTTCGGTCTCCGTGTCTGTTGCTTAAAAGTACTATTCAAGGTCGAAGATGTAGTTCTCTAGGACCTTGGCATCTCAAGCCCTAGAGAAGGACTTGGGTTCCAAAACTTTGACCTTGTTGGGTCGCGTTGTTCTCCATCTGGGGGTTTGATTTTCCACTGCCCTTACAGCGACATTCACTCTATTGCTTATATCCGCTATTTCTGTCTTGACCACGTCAAGAGTACCTTTACATCTTTAGATAACTCAATAATCATATAAAACATTGCCTTTTGGGAGCTGTCTAAGCCATCGACTCGCTCCTCAATCAGGCTAGCAAATCTTATCGAGCTATCTCCTTGTTCGAAACCACCAATCTTTGTGATTTTAGCTTCTAGGTCGTCTATTTGATACAATAGTTCCTGAATGGGCAACTCATCTAACTGATCTATTATTGTATCAACGGCGAAGGTCTTGTTAGAGAGTTCCGTCCCCCACTAGTCTAGATACTGAATACTGCCAGAGACTTCCCGCAAGTATTGCATTCGTTATTCTATGTCGACTAGTCGATCGATGTGGAACTTATTCAACTATTTGGTTGTAGCCATGTCTATCAAATCACTTTTTGAGCCAACTAGGCTCTAATACCAACGATCACAATCTCCATTTTCTTGGCAACAAATGTTATAATTGTGCGGTACACCACGACTTAATTAGCATATAACTTTTCGGGTAGAGAGAATTTGACAACTAGTCGCATCCTCCTATAGTACATTTTGAGGCGATTCAGGTCTGACAGACCTAGACGTGATTTCGCCAAACGCTCATACAAAATCAGGAGAGGAGTTGACAACTAGTCACACCCCTATAATATATTCTAGAGCATTTCATGTCTACCAAGCATAGACATGATTCTACCGAAATGTCATACACTTAGAAAAAACAAGAAGAAAATTATACATCATGAAAGCAGTAAAGGAAAACGATATAAGGTAAAGGTTTCAGTGTGTCACAGGCATGCGGCCATGAACAAGACTGTGACAATAAGCATATATTTTAGATTTCCAATTGAGCCCTTAAAATACTAAAACAATAGGTCTTGTACCTCAATTTGTACTCTAACTAGTCTAATGAACATATTTGCTAAAGAATACATTTTCTGGAAGTACCAAATTTTCATCTATAATAACAATTTTGATTATTTTATTATACAATTTAATATTATCCTTTTTTATGAAAAATCGAAGGTTACTAGTGTAATCTTGAACAATATGTTGTTGACACACAGGATGATCATGTTCGAGCAACAACCTAAGCGGTCTATAATATATGAATAAGGATGGGTACGTTATCCTAATAACATTATTAATACGACCCACTTTATAATCGTTATAAATGATTTGATCGAAATCATTTATGTGGAGACGTGAGTGGGATATCCTAGACAATGAACTTATATAAAATTGAACTATGAAATATTTAAAACTACTAGCATTTTGATAATTAGGCATACCTGTGATCTTGATAGGTCATAGAGACACTTACAACTTACAATATCCATAATCTTAAGCTCTGATACCAACCGCAACGATATGAAAACCTCTATCTAAGCTTATTATCACATGTGTAACACTAAATCGTAAGAAAAACTTCAAAACTTATATATAAAATAAATAAAATAATCATAAACAAATATTGGTATTGAACTTATCAATCGAACATAACCGGTATCTATTCAGACTCTCTTTACTTGTAAGAGTATATCTCGGATCTATGGATTACGTTATGAACGAAGTCCTACTCATGGGGACCCGGTCAAGTTGGGAGAAGTCGTAGGTATTAGTCTAGGTCAATCTATTGGAGAACTAACATTAAGAACTTTTCATATTAACAGAGTATTCATAATCATACGTAATACCTCATTATTGTTACCAAAGTTTTGAACCCGATCGCGTATAATTAGATAAATGGAGGTCGGGGTCGAGGTTGATGGCGATGAGAGTATGAAAAATGAAAGTGTTTTTTTTTTTTTTTCAACAATATAATAAAATAAAAATTGTAAATGCATTTAGAAGTGAATTCAAATTTGGGTTATAAAAATGTGTAATCTATGGAAGCAAATGCATTGGAATATAAAGTTGTGCATTTAATTCTCAGCAGAGAGTCGCCCCCTGCCATCCCATCGCCCGCCGCCGTTCACTGCTCGCCGTTCCTCCTGCCGAAGGGATACTGGTATGTCTCCCTCTCCGTCTCTCAGGCGAACTGGCTGGCTTGCACTCACACTTCATTTCTTGATTCTTGTGTTGTTTAGGATTCGATAGTTACACTCTCATCGTCGTCCATCTTTAGGTTTTTAATGCTTTTCGTTTCCTCTGCGATTGAATTCATGAGAACTATACTGCTCTTTAACCATCGATAATCACCTGTAAACCTTGATCTTACGAATTAAGCTTTTTGAAGATTGGGAGATTATGCGAGTAAATGTAGTATTAGGGTTTATTATGTTCCTTGCTCTTACAGCTCTCTAATTGGAGATTGGCAAGATTCTATGGAGCTTCTCTGACTGATTGACGCTGTTTGATCTCTCTTTTTGGCAGTTTTGATTCAAATGACTGCATTGTCATTTCTGAGGCCAAGAAAATCTGCAAAGTTCTCTTTGGTTTTGGGTATTTCCCATCATATTTACGAGAATTTGGGCTTATTCTGCCCCAAGATCACCAAATCCTTCCTGAATCCATGCGCACACCAATCGCTCATTCAAAGCTTTTGTAGGGTTTTACCTTTAAGCGTACTGTATTCGACTCAATCCTCCAAACTTCATGAATATGAGATGCCTACAGTCACCTGGGGAGCTGTTCAAGGGCGCAAAGAAAAGCTTGTGTCCCGAGTCATAATCTGTGACTACTTGAAGAGTTTGGGAATTGTTCCTGATGAATTAGAGCACTTAGAGCTTCCTTCTACAGTTGAAGTCATGAGAGAGCGTGTTGAGTTTCTTCAGAAGTTAGGATTGACAATCGATGACATTAACGAGTTCCCCTTAATGCTAGGCTGTAGTGTTCGAAAAAATATGATACCCGTTCTAGGTTACTTGGAGAAAATTGGGATTCCGAGGCCGAAACTTGGAGAATTTATTAAGAATTATCCTCAGGTCTTGCACGCCAGTGTCATTGTAGAGCTTGCTCCTGTCGTTAAACTTCTTCGTGGACTCGATGTGGAGAAAGAAGATATTGGATATGTCCTCCAGAAGCACCCTGAGCTTCTGGGATACAAGCTTGAAGGGACAATGAGTACATCTGTTGCATATCTTGTGAGTATAGGTGTTAACCCGAGAGATATCGGACCAATGGTCACACAGTACCCGTACTTTTTGGCGATGAGAGTTGGAACCATGATCAAACCCCTTGTTGATTTTATTGTTTCGTTAGGTTTGCCAAAGAAGATAGTAGCAAGAATGCTTGAGAAGCGAGCATACATACTCGGTTACGATCTCGAAGAGACTGTGAGACCCAATATCGATTGCTTGCTAAGCTTTGGGATTAGAAAGGAGCTGCTTCCTTCAGTAATTGCACACTATCCACAAATTCTTGGGTTGCCTTTGAAAGCTAAGTTGTCTGCTCAGCAATTCTTCTTTGACCTAAAGCTCAAGATTGATCCTGCAGGGTTTGCACAAGTGATTGAAAAAATGCCACAGATACTCTGCCTTCACCAACACGTGATAATGAAACCAGTAGAGTTCCTTCTCGGGCGTGGTATACCCTCCTCTGATGTAGCTAAGATGGTTGTGAAATGTCCCCAGCTGGTCGCTTGTCGGGTGGAACTCATGAAAAACAGTTACTACTTCTTCAAGTCGGAGATGGGTAGGCCAATTAAGGAGCTTGTGGAGTTCCCGGAATATTTTACGTATAGTTTGGAATCGAGAATAAAACCGAGGTATGAGAGGGTGCAGAGGAAGGGGATCAGATGTTCATTGAACTGGTTTCTCAACGTGAGTGAGCAGAGATTTGAGGAGAGATTGAAGGGTGATTTCATTGAAACAGAGAGTTTGGGGCCATCATTTTGTATGGGAGGAAGGTTAGAGGTACCAGGGAACGAAACTATTGTGTCAGATGATGAGGAGGATGAGTGTGATGAACAGTTTCTTCACAGACGCATTGTTTCTCTTTAGAAAATTCCTCCTTTTACTTATTCAATATTTGATGTTATAGATGGCATTAAATCAGTTCTTGGCAGGATATTAAGGCGCTCCGTTTTAGTTTCTTTGTGTTGATGGGGCATTTCCAATGGCTAACTCACTGCCCCCTAGGTTCATGAGCCCATTGTTCACAAGTTATCTACTCAAGTTCTACTAAACAAATCCTATTTAGGGAGTGTAGGGAACACAATGTATCGTCACGGCTAGAACTCATTTAGACCTATTCTTGATTTTAGGAGGAAAAGTCAAGTAAATCTCGTGCCCAATAGTAAAACTTTAAAGTTATTATTGAGATAAGACATTTAAAGTTATTTCTTGAACACGATTCACTTGTTACCAATCATATATTGTTCAAGGTTACACTAATAAACTTTAATTTTTTATAAAATTTAACCAAAAGAAGACCACGATAGCAAGATGAGAGGTACAAGATGATCACAAGAGAGAGATGAACCAAAAGAAGACCACGATAGCAAGATGAGAGGTACAAGATGATCACAAGAGAGAGATGAGAGGTACAATGATCAACAATCGAAACGATGATCACAAGAGAGAGAATACCAAAATTGAGGCATCAAAATCGATGGACAACGATGGTGCAATGGTGACATTTGATCAGAACGAGGGCACAGGAGATCGGTGTCGACAATGATCGTTCATAGGTAAAAAAAACATAAGGAAGAAGGTTGAGCCGATGGAATCCCTAGATGTTACACACTTTGCGCTAAGTACTATTAAGACTAAATTTAAAAAAAAAAAAAAAAAAAAAAAAAAAAAAAAAAAAAAAAAAAAAA
>NW_019268577.1:332014-341259 GCF_002738365.1 Cucurbita moschata
AAAAAAAAAAAAAAAAAAAAAAAAAAAAAAAAAAAAAAAAAAAAAAAAAAACTTATTGGCCAAGTTCAAAAGAAAATAGTTTTTGTATTATTGAAATGTCTATAAAATGTAAAGAATTATATACTACTTGTATATGGAAAATATTTGTTTGGAACATACTACAACTTCACACTTTTAAATTTCTTTGACAAGGAAAAGAAAAAAAATGATACAACTATACTTTTCTTGATGATTTCAATATTGGAGGAAAATGTTCATGAATCGCATGTACTATATTTTCTATAAACGCTGCTATCCTCTACACAAAAAAATTTCTCATTTCCGAACCACCATCGTATCATTTCTACTCACCAGATTTTAGTCATTGGGATCCATTTCCTCGTCCTGGTCGATGAGATTATCCAAATAGCTTTTACCACTGTTGTAATAAGACTCTGCTTGTTCTGATGATTCCATATCCTCATCCCCTTTATTATCCCCTTCCTCGGCCAAGTCCAATGATTCGATTTTTCGACCTTCTGACATCCAGTCAGGGCACTTCTCTTCGTCCCCGTAAACAGTTTTTCCGTTCTCCTTCACAAGATGGTCAGGAGTTTCAACAGAAGATATTCTACAGAAGCATTCTGGAAGCGGATGTGAGAGAAACGACGTAGGCTTAGAGAAGATGGCCTGCTTCACCAGGCCTTCCTCACCCAAGCTCTTGTTGAGATGCTCCTGCACTAAAAGTGTCCAGTTGTGCATCGGATGATACAAATTTTCACGGCTACTGTTCAAAAGATTTGCCAGGTGTTTCCTGTTAACAACAATGATACCCGTCAGAAAAGTTTCATACTAAATTTATCACAAGATATAATGGATGGGGAACTACAGCATATATAGGTTAACCAATATTCTAAGATTAAATGTACCCAACATATATGGATGTCATCAACTCCTTAATTAACTTGCCCAAATAGTGATTTCTTTTGAAAATTAATGGTAAGTTAATCAACAAGTGTCAACTTACGTATCTAATATGATTTGAAAATAAAGAGGAACTTTTACTCGACTGTTCAAATCCTATTATAAGCATAAGCTAATAACTAATGAGTGATGGTTCATCATTAATCTACCTGTCAGGTCGATACGTTCTAGATGAAGAACTCTCGTACAGTCGTTGTCCCATGACCAAGCTTGAAAAATCAGGCCAACTGCTACCGTCATTGTTAAAACCCGGGAAGAATGCATCAGCTTCAAGACAAACCATGTAATCAAGAGCATCCAAAAGCAACCGGTGGGCTTGTAATCTCATATCCATTGGTGATGGGTCAGGTTCTTTATCAGTCTCAGTAATCCAACCATACCATCCTTCTTTTTCATGACGATAGATAGGTCTATCTGGAGGTGGAGGAAGAGGTCTTGGACGAGGACCAGCCTTGTTCCACTCATCTTTCAGTTGTTGCTTACTTTTAGAAGGAGGCGGTCGGTAAAGATCAAGAGGAAGAGTGGTCTCAGGTCCAAACAAGGAATCCAACTCCTCCTTGTTGCAAAAAGAAGTGCGATCAACCACATTGTTAAACATGGCACGTAGAGGGATCAGCATGCGCTGACCACCAAACAATTCAGACCCTGCTACATAAATAATTGTTTTGGTAGGATATCCCATTGCCCGAAGGAGAACCCCGACCTGCAAAAGTTTTAACATAAATAAGTTAGTGATTACATTGGGACAAGATACACAAGAAAATGACACCTTGCATAAATCAATGTTCTGGCCTCTAATTCCCTATTTTTTTGGACTTGAACTACTTCTAAGAGTGAAGATTATCCCAACAAACCCATGTAGGTCCTTTTATCATGCTTTGTCCTCACTCACATGCTTCTTAGGAAAATTCTTAATTGGTCACACAACTTACAATTGCTTCAACCAAGCATGCTTAACTTTGATAGTGAATATTCATTCTTTTAAGCATTTCTAACCTTCATATTCTCAAGATAATTCTCATTTCAGATGTAGTTCTCTTCTTTTACTTGGCATCACCAAAAAAAACAAAAAAAAAAACTCAACTCTACACATAGAACAGTCGAGATCACTATTAATTCTGTAATGAGAAAGCAAGACTTCCATTAAAGTAGATAGAAGTATGAAGTAGGCTGCAACTAAAGATAGCCTCAGTTTTATATTCTGTAAGAGGAATCAGAGGACTTTTTTTTGGCATTATGGATGGTCAATTCAAGGTAGGTCATGAGCGAGTGAGCCCATTTTTAAAAGAAATTGGTCCCTTGATTTTGCTTGTTATTGCGGTGTATGTAGCCCAACAGAAGAGTGTCTTATGTAATAGTTTTAATACTCATCCTTTTTCAAAATAATTTTCAGGTAAAGGTAAAGGTAAGACTGTGGAGTGGGGGTGACGAGTATAGTTATCAGACAGACCATGAAATAATTATGAGATTTATGTTTCCAAAATAGCTTCCGCATTTAATGTTTTTATTTTAGGGGACTCTTAGTATATGGGAACTAGGGAGGTCGTGATTAAACTGATTATGCTTTTATGTTGAAATTTTTAGTAAATTTGTTTGTTTGTTTTACTAGATGTCGTTTCAATGTCTTTTAAAAGAGTACCCCAAGCGTGTTTTTATTTTTTAAAGCATTTTTTTGTTTTCAAAATGCAAAACCGATTGTTTTTTAGTAACGGCCCTGTTTGATCCATCTGCAACACATTGGGTCGTTACACGTTCAACTATTTCAACTATTGAACTAACTCGGAGTAGTTATTAAAATATCAGGTTACCATCTTTACTTGGAAGCTTAGGATTTCTACAGCTGGTTTGTCTCTTATTTGGTAATCAAAATATCAGTCAGGAAGGTTTGACTTCAATAGTAGGCTGCATTTTAAAATGCAAGTGCTTTCATAAAAAGAAAGAATGATTTCAAATAAATAACACAATCATAGAAAACTTGCATACAAAATGTGTATAGTCAAGCTCAAACCTCTTCAGGCATTAAAGGGCAGGTACCATTATCTCTCCGTTTGCGGGAATCTACGCTTAGTTCTTCCCTGATAATCCCTTTTTTGATCATCTGCGCCCTACGATACTGTATGAGTTCCGTGTGCACATCCTAAAGAAATACGATAGAACTTACTCAAATGATAAATTGTATGGAACTCATTGGGAATCAATAACCACTGAATTTTGAAACTATTATGCAGAACAACAGCCTCAAACAGCTACCTGAAAGAGTTCAGCACAGCCATGGTATGCCAGAGTATCTCTAACTAATCCAGGATGAAAAGCTAAGAATGGTTGGCCCCAAGCTCGTAACCTGTAATTGTAGAAGAAAATGTCAAGATTCATCATGTGCATGTACAGTTCAGGAATCCAGTGTACACGTAACCCTAAAGTATTAAATCATATTCTACACAGCAACGTGGAGCCATGTGTATGCAGATATTATCTTCTCAGTTTTCTTTTTTTCCCTCATCTACCATAAGCCACATGTAGAGTGCAAAAAAACGCGATTAAATCAAATTTCAGGACACTAGTCTGAAGATACCTTTGAACTATTTTCTTCCCAAGCATCTGAACTTCTGGCCGGAAGTTAAGTGCATGGAAGCCAACCCTGCATCTGAGCCTCTGGAGTTCAGACATGCCAGAAGGAAGGACCGACTGGAGATAGAAAATATAAAAAATGAAACTCCTCAACCATATGCATATTGTCTATACATTCGAAGAAAATGTAAAGCACATGAACAGAAAATGTAGGGAATTTGCACCAATAAGGAAAGCTCACAAAACTTCCACCAAAAAATTAATCAATCACAATACACTCAACAAATTAACCAATATGGATGTGTTACTGCTAACACAAGTGATCATGTTTACCAAGTGGTCGTATGTACAAAATCTTCATGTTAAGGTATCAAATTAAGCATCCAAGGAAGAGGAACCTAAAATCATCATGTCCACATCTACAACATTGTAAGCAAATTATGCTCTCTTTTTGTAAGGTTTTAAACGTTCATACCTCCTAGCGTTCTGAAAATAATTCAGTGACATCCAACGGGCTACTTAACAGGAAAAAAATTGATTTTTTTAAGAAAATAATAATAAAAGAAGACATTTCATTGGTGATGATAGATTATGAACCAAAAGCTATTTTCTTCCTTGAGGAGCTTATAGGAAAGCACCTTAAATAAAGTTGAATACAAAAGAAGAATGATTATAGAAGTATTAGAAAAGCACCAAAGGAAGTAATGGCACTTTGCTAAATCAAAAACCTCCTTCCATTCTCTTTCCTTCTCATTTTAGAATGCCTTTCCAGTCATATAGCCTATGAAATTTCTTTAATTGCATTTAACCATGTGATCTGTCTTTCTTTTCATATTCAGACTTTACCATATTTTCTTTAGCCAACTAAGCCAAGACCCAGAAGAGATTAAGGATATGTTTGGGGTTCGCTTTTGAAATGAAAAAATTTTTCTCATTAAGAATAGGTGTGTGCTTTCAAGGTGGGATATGGTGCTATGGATATGAATTTAGGGGAATCAGTTGGATACCCAAGGGCGTATGCTCTTCAAATAGTAAATCATCCACCACCAACTCTGAAATAAGGACATTTCTAGAACCTGGTCACCCAATCTTAGAAGAAATTTTGATAATAAAATGCCAAGAAGCACGAACACTTTAGTTTGGCTAGCGTATCCATGTCTGACACTTATTCGACACGTATCACACTTGTTAGTGTAATAGATGTGTTAGACTTTGGTTGTACAAAATCAAAGTAAGTCCGACGTTTGATAGGAACGCATTGAACACCCGTTAAGTATACTACTTGGATACATATATGACAAAAATAAGAGAGTGAGATACATCAAAGCATATAAATGCATAAACTCGTTGACTTTGAATTTTCCTCTCTTATAAAAATGATATATATTTTATTAAACATGTCCATGTCGTGTTTGTGTCCTAGATTTTTAAAATATGACATGCCATTTTGTTCATGTCATGTCGTATTTGTCTCATACCAGTATCCATGCTTCTTGAATAGTGATGGAAAATGGGCAACAACAATGGATAAGGTGGAGAACACGTAATCAAATCTCCCCTATATGCCCATGTATTCCTCCTGAGACTTCATACTTTTCCTACAATTCTTTTTTTCTATTTCCTTTTCGAAGCTTTGCAAAAGAAGAAACATTCGGTACTATATCTCCAATTTAGTGTTTAAAGATGTACAAGGCACTAAAAGGTTAAATTCATTTGGGACTAACTGCAAAGAAAAATATATATATCTATATTTAATAAAATAAAAAAGGAGGAAATTTTTTAATAAATATACAAAACAAAATATGGTAGTATGAGGAATAATTAGCGACTTTGTAAGAAATTGGTTAAAAGAATGAATGCTTGGCACTTATAATAGATTTTTTCCTTTGTAAGAAATTATTTCTCTTTTTAGATCATACAACCTCACGTCTCTTGTTGTCCGGTGGAAGTAATTTTCGTAACTAGTTTGGCACTTTGTTTGCCTTCTTTGTAATTTCATTTCATCAATGAAAAAAAGAAATCTATGTTTCTCATAATATGTGTGTTTGTGTGTGTGTGTGTGTGTGTGTGTGTGTGTGTGTGTGTGTGTGTGTGTGTGTGTGTGTGTGTGTGTGTGTGTGTGTGTGAAATCTTGGGACCCTGCAGATTCCATGCTTCCAACTGAACTGTAGTTACATGGGTTTTTTTAAATTACTTTCCACTTTCCATCTTTACTTTATAAAGGATAGTATATTTTGGTCTATAGTTTTAATTAAGGTGGGTATCTAGTGCTGAAATTTACAATAGAAATCATGCATATACTGAAGTTCCCTAGAATTCCAACCATTGGCAGACAAGTTAAACATCAAAAAGGCGGAAAATAATGCAGACAAATTTAAACCATTTGGTTATCTTAATATCAAGACAAAACTTGTAAGCTTGGAAGTAAAGTTACCTGCAGGCATCCACCATCATTAAGAATCAAGCCAATGACCTTTGCATTCTTCAAGCTTGGAAGAACTTTCTGAAGATAATAGCTAGGAATGGCTGAACTTTTGGGTTTAAATATGGGGAATTCATTTCTTTTCCTTGAAGCCTTCAAATTATCGGGCAAACTTTTTACGACGAATACGTCATTTTTTAGATAAGATATGAACTGTTCTTCATCGTAAAGATAAGAAAAGCTCTTGAATCTGCCACTGAACAAACAACATGTGCAAGCAGTAAAATGTAGATTACTACCATAGGGAGCTTAAGGGGAAAAGACAGGTAATAACTAGCATATTACTTAATATATACCTGATGCCTTTTGCGCGACTACTTTCTTGAATCTCAGGGAGGACTAGAGTTGCATTTAGTAGCCTGGATATAGCGACCAGATCACAGATCTAGAAAATTAAAAAGATATATATATTAATACTACAAAATTAAATTAAAAAACGGTCATGTTTTTCATATATCTTACCAGATCACAGATCTAGAAAATTAAAAAGATATATATTAATACTACAAAATTAAATTTAAAAAAGGTCATGTTTTTCATGTATCTTACCGATGATCTGATATTTGCAAAACCACCAAATATTTTTGCATATATGAAACCATTACTCTGTTCACTTGGAGCTGTAAGAAAAGAAGAAACTTTAAGTTCAAAATAGAAAGTCAAGATCACATGAGTGGGTAGTATACGATGTGCGTACATGTATAAGGGAAAAGATATCACCACATCCATCACAACAACCATGCCATTGATAACTCGAATATACAGAACTATTAATTTATTTTGTAATGGAAATGAATTTTCTTTTTTTTTAATAAAAGACCAACTTTCATCGAGAAAAAATGAAACAATGAAACAATACAAGGGCATACAAAAAACAAAGACCACAAAAGGAGAATTCAAGAGAAAAGGGAAGTCCAATTAAACAAAATAAGACCAAGCAAATAGTTACAATAAAGGTTCTCAACACCCATGCCCAAAGAGAGACATTATGAGCCCAAGCAAATAGTTACGATAACCACAGGGAAATGGACTCAAGGAGAAAACGCCATAATCATTTTGCCAATAACCCCTAATTATGAGCCCTTAAATTCCCTAGCCCCAGTCCACCTAAGTGCATGGGCTTCCCAGGGATCTTCCCATTAATAAGAAGCGTCCCATGACCTTCCTCCACCCCTCTACACAGAAAGTCCCTCATAATTTTTTTTCAATCTTTTACAAACTGAACACGGAGCTCTAAAGAGGGAGAAAAAAATGGGAATACCACTTAAAACCAACAAATTAGAATGTGGAAAAAAACTTCTCTTCCAAGAGTAGGGACAGTGAATAATAATATGGTTCTGTGATTTTCAATTATACCAAGGACATCTCCTCTGAAGCCTATCATAGGTGTGTAACCATTTGTGACTTCGTGCCCAAAGATGAAACTTTATCTTATTTCTCTGTCCTAATAATGAAAGCCACGTTATTCCACAAAACTCTAGCAATATCTTTTCGGTTGGGGCCAAATAGGAGTTGGAGAACTGAATCCTCATAAAAGAAGTGAAAAGACCAGTTAGTCAAAGGTTTTTGAGGAGCTTTGCCCAACAAGCATGAGTAACAGGACACTGGAAAAAGATGAGGCAGTGGCTCTCAGAACTAAGCACATCAACTTGGAGAAAGGAGGTAATTTGGCAATAGAACAAGGCCAAATCGGCTTTGCTGATAGGTTAATAGACTTAACAGGAAATTTACCATCATTGTTAAGAGCCCATGCTTTGATATACAATAACTTGTTGCTCTAGAAAGAAATACCTCTAACAGGAGCAATAATATGTTCTTGATGTTTTTCAAAAAGAAAAAGGCCTAGTTATGAGGAGCGGAAGAACAAATTCATTTACTTCCTTTGATTGATGATTGACAACCTATGAACAGGGGACACTAGAGATTGGTGCATTGATAACTTAGGGGCCTTCTCTATCTCATTCTTGTTCAACCATACCAACGATAGATTGGAAGCTTTTCCCAAAATAATTTTGTAATTAACTTGAAAGTAGAAGATCCCAAAGAAGATTTAGAATTGATGAGCAGATGATGAACCATTAATGACAAACTACCTGAGACTTCTTTGTTGTGATAAAATCAGAGAATAGTACACTCGACAAAAATGTGGGATAGCAAGGTAATGACCTGGTGGAAGATACTAACTCTAATATATCTTACTGATATGAAGGTTTATAACTTTAATAATTCTGCATAAGTTTGTCTATCTACTGCTTAAGTTGTACATTTTTATTCAGATGTAATAATGAAGCAAGCCCTTGCATTTCCTAATTATAGAAAGGTCTTGCCGAAGTAATCCTCCAATTATTACTAGCCTGATTCAAATAGTCATAGACCATTGCAAATTTCTAGTTGGAAAACAGTTCCAGAGGAGGATGGAGCCAACAGCTTATGTTGAATTGAACCCACTGCCGATTTTGATAGAGAGACGTTCTTAAAAAACTTTCCTACAACCAACCATAAATTCAAAGAATGGTGATTTAAGCTTCTACTGATTGTTCATAAACCAGCAATATTATCCTCCCCACGAGTATTCACAATAAGTAAATACCAACAACATTCCTCCACGCCCATTTGAAGACCAAAGCAGAAACTACATGACCTGAACACCCCACCCCCTATTATGTGAGACTTTTTTCCAACAAAATAAATGACTACTCAAATCAATACTCCCAAAGTCCAAAGACAAATATCTCTTTCTTTCAAGAATTTTAGAAACTTTTGTTGGGTTCTTTTGAACGAAGAAAGAAAACTTTGTTGGGATTTGTTTAACCTCTCTTCTCAAGCTTTAACTTTTGGAATAATGCAATCCCTCCTTGATGTGAAATTTTGTCGTGCAAAGCATATTTTGGATTAAGTTTTATCAATGAAACGGAGATTTTTACAAGTTGTTGGTGGCAGCTGTTTTTGCACTGTTGGGTTGGAAAGGAATCGCCATATATTGAGATGCCTTATTTGACACTATCCACTGTTGACATTCTAACCCCTTCAGCTAGTTTTGGATGTATCCTCTTCCTCACTGTTTGTTTTTAAAAAAAATTATCGACTTGAATTAACACCTTTGTTTCTATACCCACACACACTCAAAACTTCAATGCTTGAGGTTTAATCAAGTAATCAAATGTTTTTTTTTTTTTTTTTTTTTTTTTTTTTTTTTTTTTTTTTTTTTTTTTTTTTTTTTTTTTTTTTTTTT
>NW_019268577.1:342345-373817 GCF_002738365.1 Cucurbita moschata
TTTTTTTTTTTTTTTTTTTTTTTTTTTGAACCATAAATATGAGGAGAATTTACAATCTGAATCGGGCTCTTTTTGGCAGAAATTATGTGAAACAGTCTTGAAATAGGATATGCTGAAACTCAGTGAAACTTACAAAACAGTAAAGCGATCCAGAAGACCTGGTAGAGAAGTTAAATGCTCTAACCATTTTCGCAGTAAGACCTTCTTTATCAAACATTAACGATATAACTTGAAGCACCCAATCACAAAACAATACATAAAAACATCAGAACTCCATTACCACGATAGCTACTTCGGGAGTTAGTATAGGGTTGCAACGAAGCTAATGGCTTCACAGCTCCCCACAACTTCTTGCTCCTATAACCCTGT
Organism: Cucurbita moschata; assembly: GCF_002738365.1. Taxonomy (NCBI): domain Eukaryota; kingdom Viridiplantae; phylum Streptophyta; class Magnoliopsida; order Cucurbitales; family Cucurbitaceae; genus Cucurbita; species Cucurbita moschata. The sequence goes on from NW_019268577.1 coordinate 342,715, forward strand.
GGCAATTGCGGCAAATTAAACTTAGCACGTGGCCACAAACTATATTCAGAGAAAACAATTGAAGTAAACAGCTGATATCTACCTGCCCACCAATAATTGAAGAATTCAGCAAACTGGCCATCTGGGTGTTATACACCAAACTTACGCTCGAGGATTTAGCGATAGAGAGGTGAAGCAGCAGGGATGCCAAAGACAAGACAAGAACGAAAAGAGCAATCCATTTGATCTTTGATCTGAACAACATCTTGGCTCATCCAGGACCAATAGCGGTTACAACTCCACTACGTCCTAATTCTACATGCAACGCAATAATAACCGCAATTCATGTCCAGATCCAAGATCCAATCGCCGCACGCATCAAGAAGTAAGAATCAACAAAAAAACGCGAGCGTCCAAGGTATAAACCCTAAGGAAATACATACAAAGCAAAACCCAAAATCATATTCAATTGGAATACCGTAAGAAGAAAAGCAAACCGACACCAAAATTGATACAGCGCAACAGCATTACATCCCAAAGAGAAGAACACCAAACTCCTCGATCTGAAAAATGCAAGCATAGATTTGAAAAAGAAGAAGAAAAAGAAAAAGAAAAACGTATGAAACTAACCTTGAAATCAGCGAGAAGGGATTATTGGAACACATACAATCAAATCGGAAACCAATCAGGAGAGGAAAGAGGAAGCAGGAATTGCAGAAACAGTAGAGAGAGAATGGAAGAAGAGGAGAGATTAGAGAACATTAGAGAGTGATGGAGAATGGAGAAGAAGATTGGATTACCTGAAACTGAAGAAACAAACAAAGAAATGGGAGTTTTGAAAAAATAGAAGACGTCCGTTCCCTTTGTTCTGTAAACCATATGCCCACAACCCACTGTTCACTACTTACACTACACCCACTGCCTTCCGCCCTCTCCTTTCCATTATAAAAATATATATTATTATATTACTATATATATATATATATATATATGATATTGTGATGCGTTTAAAAATTTGAAGTCAATTGTCTTACCTGAAAAGATGTTAATAAAATAAAATATTTTGTAACATACGCATCATATGTTATGACTTGTCAGACCTAAACTCATCAATTTATTTTTCGTTCTCTATACATCATCCATGCATATGTGTTTAGAATCACTAGTGGACTTGTTAACGTCTTCCTAGATTTGATATGGGCTATGGGCTAGCACACACTTACGCTATCGAAAAATTGGTAGAAAAGAAATGAACGTGAAAATATTGTGATCTATGCATTTGTACGTATCACATATGAGCATATGATAACTCTCCAAAAGCAAAGTTATATCACGTCTTTTTATAGTTAATTTTGTACTCATAATCACTGTTTTTTTATTAATTGCTTCATTTATCTAATTAGTATACATGAAATAATCCACTGTGGTTTAATATGAATATAAGTTTAATTGGCATAAATTGAGCTTAATTGTTTACTTAATTGAGTTATTTGGTAAAATTCCAGAACATTCATGCCGTAGCAAATCTAAAAACAACCTTGCATCTGGGAATAAATTGCTGACTCTGATGTTGAAGCAATTTGGAACGCAAATTTTTCAGGGATGACATGGACATTTTAATCCAGCAGTCTACCTGGGCCATTGACTATCTAATTAGAAACATCCTGGGTGAACGATTTTATCCTTCACAACTCTAAATGAGAAGAAACAATCATTATAAAAGGAAAATGATACCGACAAAAAATGAGAGAGAAGAGCCACACTTTGGGAGAAAAATTGAATTAGGCAGCAGCAGCAGCCTCTACTGCAGTGAAATCAGAGAGGAAGAAGAAAACCCTAATCCAGCAGCTGCTGATGGCAGAAGGAAAAGAAGACGAAGAAGGATTGATTGGGGCAAAGAGGTGGACTTGAGAGCTCAAGAGAAGGAAATTTCCGTTGAAGGGCAACAATAAGTTTGATAACTCTCTATTTTCTTAGTCGCTCCTCTTAATCTATTCATTTTATATGATTGAGATGTGAGTTCCTCTGTTTAATTCAGTTTGTATGGAAAGCTAAACTTTATAGGAGAGGCAAGAGAATTTTATTTAGTTTAAGTATGTTGACGGTATGATCTTAGTTTATTAAAGAGTTGTTAATAATTTACATGTGTGTTTAGTTAGCTACTTTACATACATAGTTGTTCTCTCATTCGGTAGAAGAGAGGAAGCAATGAAATCCTCTTCAATAGTCGAGTTCCATGGCAAGAAGACTTGAAGGGTAATAGAACAGTTAGAAATAATTCTTCTCCTAGAGGCCTTGTTAATAGAAATTAAACGAGTATGAATAATCACCATTCATGACCCTCGAAAATCGACTTGTGAATCTATTAAAAGGAATTAAATCTACCACAAAACTCAACAACTTATCTATTTAATCTCTCTTAGCCAAACCTTCCTCATTATAAGTTGATTTCTTCATCATTTTTTGTTTTTCAACAGCAGTGAGTGCTTTAGTTTTGTTTAATTAGTCAAAATCATCCACACTCATTTGAATGTTACACAAAAACTCACTTAATTTTCAGCGATAAAATTAACCACAAGATCGGTTCTCTGTGGAATCGATAATTTACTTATTACTTCTACTTGTGATAGTGTATACTTGCACTTATTATTGTGAATTTTACATCATTTTATTATATACATCTACAAGCGATCTGCATTCATAATACTTCTATACATAATATGGAAAAGTATAATGTGGATTAACGGGAAAAGTATTATTCTCATGACTTTGAAACACTCCTGCCATCGACCGCAACACACATAAATTTGAATGAGTTTAAATTACTCAATAAGTAACCTATTTGTAGGGTTTAATCAATTTTTTCTATGGCAATATACCATGTAGCTAGGTCACTGGCTCTAAGTTTTGTAGCTTTAGGCGAGCTTATGTAAAGCATTGGACCTTATGAGTCTCAATCTCTTGAAATCTTGCACTATTGAGGTCTTTATTGAATTGTTCCCTCATCCCATAGTATCTCATGTACTTGTCCTATTTAGGCTTTAATCGTCTCACAGTGGCTCATTATTCGACCCCTTTAAAGCACATTTATACCATTTGAGTTCTCTCGGGGATCTTAGTGTAAGTTAGTTAATCATAAGTTGAAGTGTTATTGCTCATGTCGCGTACCCAAATATCATGTATATGTGAGGTGCAGCATTTATCTGCTTCTAACTATTAAGTTGTTCATAATTTGAGAGCAACAACCCTCGTGCCTACCAAGCTACTAGACTCATACGAACCCTCTCCCTTCAGGCAAGTTCACGATCAATGAATAGCTGAAGATTCCTTAATTGTCCCATCATGAGTTATGTCTAGCACATCAATCGTTCTCCGGGCACAACCCTATCAAATCCAACTTTGATAAACTACTAAATACGAATTCAAACTCCTACCACTGAGATAGGTTCACTAATAGGAGTCCATAACGAGCATCACCGTGAAGACATTCACCCCTCAAAATGAGTTTACAATTAAGGATAAGTTAGCGAGCCCCCTAACTGTCCCTGTCCCTACGCTAACTTACCCTACATGCTTGTCTCATTTAACTATAAGCTACTAATTATGGGTCATGAGATAAAACATAAAACTCTCTCGCCTCCATGTAAGGTTTAGTAAAATAAAATATTAGTAAACAATTAGAGAGTTACAAAGATTTGTTGTTGTCCTTTTTGTTGTCATCGGTTGCTGAATTAGGGTTCTACTTTTGGTTAGATAGTCTTTCTTGTCTACGTTAAAAGTCCCACAATCATTGAACTTAATTTGGCAAGAATCCCATTGAACCATCACTTAAAATATTGGGCCAAAGAGGCAATTATTTGAAGGTTGACTCTCACCACCTCAAACGTTCTCAAGCGAATCAGAGTTATTGGATAGCCTCGTGAAGATACATCATAGTTCCTATGTGTTATTCATGAAACGTGAAATGTTGTAGGTCAACCAATTTGGGAAAAAAATCGGGAAATAAGTGGATTTTATGAAATCAATAGTGATGAATATATTTCAGTATATCATTCAAACGCTAATTTCTCATCCCTTGTTGGACCTCATGCATATATGTTACTTTATTTTGTATATGGGTTAGTGAGTCCAAGTTCAAGTTCATGTATACACGTTGTATGCAGTGGGACCTAGGATGGTTAATATTTTCTTAGGGGTTTACGTTCATAGATGTTGCATGTGCTTACCTTTTCTAATCCCAAAGTGGTCGAAATACTAATATACAATCCATATATCAAATATTTCAAATCGTAAAACTTTTTTATTAATATATTGTTTCTGATGATAAAGGTATATGTTGTTTTTGTACATAAAAAAAATGATAAAATAAAGAAAAAGGAATAAAATCTTGCATTAATAAGTTTAAACAACATTATAGATTTGTTTTTAACATAGAATCGCGTTTGATTTTGTATGATTAAAAATAACTTACCTATTTTCCTTTCAAAGTTTAGTACACATTGTGACATTAATGGGGTTTAAAGTTTGTCGTCAAAATTTTACAGTACTTACCGGCAGATGATTGAGCTTCTCTTCCTGTTCCTTCTCATTCATCCACAGTAAAGTCTCATTCTCAGTCTCCCTTCTTCTGTAAAGGTTCAGTCAGGAGAATTCAAATAGCTTTACCGAGTTCCATCAGTTTTACAGGAGAGTAAACATTAGCTGCGGAGTGCTACTTACTCCGGAACAGGAAGTCAATCCCCAACTCCTTATACTCTATTTTATTACCGTTCATTATGAGAAAAAAGATGAATGAGCTACTGAACCTCTCTCTATTCATGACCTGAACTTGCCAAGCGAGTAACTGAATTCAATCGTCTATCCTTCCCAATCGAGTAAATAAAAGAGATAGATAGTGAAACCGGAAAGAGAAAGCCGAAACCTTAAACCTTTTCCTTGGCTGGCTGAACTAGTGAACCGGAACCAGATGGAACTCAGTCTTGAACAAGGGTCGAAAGATGAATTCTTGATCTTCTCCTTCACCTCTCCAATGGAATAGGTTTACCTCTAGGGAGAGAGACTTTCTTGATTCTAACTGACGGTTGGTTGGCTCAAGGCTTTAATAAGATGCAAGCGGGGCAGGTGAACTGCCAGTGATCTTTCTTGTCTTAGGACGACTTGCAGGTTCGTGAAGTAGCTCTGGATTCAATTCTCCCCTCTGTAATTGCAGCTTCAGCAATTTCCTTAATCAGGCCACGGGGGATTAGGTAGTTACAAAAGAAAAGCCCTTATCAGTCTAAACCAAGGCATTCTATTGATAATACTCAAATCGAAAGGTTAGTCTGATTTTCTACATTCTACAGGCCCCTTGGATGCTATTTTGATTCCTTACCCCGAGTTTAGTCAGAATTTGCTCTATTAGTTGCTCCCAGACAAAAAAGGTGAGCGCCGGTGAAGGAAGCTGCAAGGATGATTAGAGATAGAAGCACCACTGTTGCCGGTGAGTAAACAAAGAGTGGACATTTGACCTCTTTTACCTGTGAATCTGAAGAAATAGTGAATCTCGGTGGAGATCGTCCCAGTCTTGATGATGCACTGTATATGACCCAACCCATCAAACACCTACCTATTTATTTACCGAGTTCTATCAAAGAGATAGTTCAACCCTTGCTTACGGGAGAGGTTCCTTCTTTCATTCATTTACTCGACCGGAAAGTTCAGGGAATATCTAATTCTTCTTCTTCTTCTTTCATTCTCTAAACAAGGTAAAGAAAACGTCTTCCTTCTTCTTTCTTTCTTTCACCTATTGATTTCTTTCTTCTTGATCCTTCCCTGAATCCCGATCTTCCACTGCCTTCTTTCTTTCACTGTTAAGTCGAATGAATCTTTCATTTCTTCTTTAACTGCTAACTCCTGACTGACGGGATTGATTGAACTGTAACCTCCTGAACTCGGATATTCAATCCTTCTTGCTTGTCCCTATTTATGAATGAACGAAAAATCCACCTTTGCACCTACATCACACATATCAACAATTTTTTACAACACAATCAAGAGCGATGGCAAAATTAGGAGCAATTTTCACCTGCATCTTCATTGCCTTCCTCGTCTTATATGCAGGTCTAAGTTTTATTATCAAATAAATTTTGAGTTTTATTTTTTTGTTATTAAAAATTAATGAGGAGAGTTACGGGGAGTTTGAATGCAAATGGTTAATTGTGTTGTAACAACCATCCCGAGTTGGGAACTTGCAGGCCTGGAGTAGATGATAAAATCTATGGCAAATGCTAGACTCACTGCATTTCTGGAGGTGAAAAAGGAGGAGTTTGTAAGCTCAATGGGAATCAGCATGTATGTCAATATTTTCTTTCATTTCCGCCCTACAATGCATTGCACTTTTACAGATTATGTTAGGTTGATTTTTGTGAAGGAAAAAGCACTTTAAAAAAAAAAAATATTATAAGTAGGATCCGAGACTTCGAATTTCGAACTGAGACTTAAAAAAAAAAAAAAGTAAAAAAACTTAAAACACAACAAATAAGAAAATATAATTGGTTTACGGAATCGCGGTGTCAGCCTTGACCCATTTCTACACTTGATAGAAGCATTTGCCTTAACGTAACTATGTGTGTAGTCTCTAATTCATCTTCAAGACTGGTTTAAAGTCCCGACGTCTGCCATGTCCCATTTCTACATGCAATAAAAGAGCTAGCTTCTCATGTGGTCCCAAGTCCCGACTAAAAACGAGTTTACGAAATCCTGACATCAACCTTGAACCGTCGTCACACACAATAGTAACTCAATTTACCTTAGCGGTTGCAGTTCCAACCATCTTACTACAAATAAGATTGTAAAGGTTTTTTTAAGTCATTCTTGCCATGGAGGTTTATTAGATTTTGAGGGTGTCTAGACGGTTTAAATCCTATTTCGCACTTTCTGGACAATCGGGGTCAACTCATTTGGGCTAATCAAATCTGTGGGTACTATCCGATCTAGGCCTCTTTGATTGTCACTCCTAATCCTAAGGTGCTAGGACTATTGAAAATGTACTGTCCTCAATCAATGTGAATACCTCTCTAGTTCTAGCGCTCTAGTCTTAACTTGGTTCATTCATGTATGTTGTTAGGGAGATATTCCTATGTAGTCGATCTAGCCTCAACCATCTCTAACTTATTATAAATTGATAGAGGCCTTAAGTTGATGCTTGCCCCCAAATCACATAATGCTCTACTTAATTCTTTTTCTCAAATGGATATTGGAATGGCAAACGAGCCTAATTCTTTTTCCTTTAACGGGATCTTATTTGTCAGAAGTGCACCACACTCTTCATTTACCGCCACTACCTTGAATTCTTCAAACTTCCTTCTATTAGTGAGCATATCCTTCAAACATTTAACATAGTTTGACATTTGCTTCAAAACCTTCACCAGTGGTATGTTTATATGAATTTTCTTTAATGTCATCTCCCCTGTCGAGTATTCCTTCCCATTTCTCAATTCTATTGCTTGACATTGTTTATTGTTCGCTCTTTCTAGTATTTCGGTGTCTGTTGGCAACTTCCCAAGAGGTCTATTTTGTAACTCGGTGGCTAATTGGCCTACTTGAATTTCTATATTTCGCAAGAATTCTTGCTGATTTTGTATCATATCATTCTTGTTCATATATTTCTTCATTAGGCTCTCGAGTAATGTCTTTGATATTTGCTAAGCTTGACTAGTTCCTTTCCCTTGAGTATTGGCGTGTTGTAAGCCATATGTCATTTGATTTTATAGTCCAAAACTTGGAAAGTAATTTACCTTAGACGACTTTGTTGATTGTACGCGTTTTGTCCATTCCATGAGAAGTTTGGATGGTTCTCCACCTTTGGTTGTAAGTATTGAAGAATTCTTCTTGTTTCCGTGACTAGCTTGATTCCTCACATAAAAAATTGAAGTTGGACTACGTAGACATTGACCAAAAGTGTGCTCATGTCCACAATATACACAAGATTCAACTGTTGCTTGAGTCATTATAGCTGCAGTTTGGACGGGTGCTTTAGTCATTGAGCCTTGACCCAATGCTAGAGTTTGTAGAATATTAGTCACTAAAGCTAATTGAGTATTGATAAAAGTCAAAACATCAACTTCAAGTACTCCTCGGGTCTTTTGTTCTGGACTACTCCTCACATCATCCCACTGACAGTTGTTAGATGCTATTTTTCAAAGATCTCATAAGCTTCATTGTACGTCTTTGGCAAGATAGTTTCATTGACAGAAGCATCTACCATTTGATTAGTAGCAATGTTCAGTCCATCGTAGAAAGTCTCCATTTGGATACAATGGGGTAGCTTATGGTGAGAACATTTTCGAATATCTCCCAAGCTTCACTTAGTGTTTCATCTTAAAATTGTTGAAGAGCAATAATTTGATTTCTAAACCGTGCATTTCGAGTCGGTGGGAAATACTTGATCAAAAGTTTCTCTGCTAGACTATTCCAAAAATCAATCGCTCCCGGTGCTAACGTATTTGACCATGATTTAGCATCATCCCTCAAACAATAAGGGACTAAACTCAGTTTAATCACGTCCTTATCCTCTCAATGGAATCGAAATGAGCCACCAACTCCCGAAAATGACTTTAGATGCAGGTGAGGATCTTTTGAAAGTAGTTCGTGAAATTCCCCAATGGTTTGCAACATCTAGAACATCACAGGCTTTAACTCCAAAGTAATAACTTGCATTTTAGGTCTAATAATGCACGGAAAAAAAAAAAAGTTATTAAGGTTTGATGTTGTCCTTTTATCAAAGTTTACCTTCTTTGAGCTCTCTCGCCCACCTCTTTGCCTTAATTTTCTTCTTGCTCCTTTTTTTCTTCTATTGTCATTAGCTACTGAATTACGGTCCTTTTTTTCTCCTTCAGTTTAGTTTTTACGGTAGAAGCAACCCCTATTCTTCCTTTTCGTTTTCCCCTTTGATGGCTGCTCTCTTTTTAGGAAATCTTTCCCTTTTATATTGGTTTTTTCTTTTCGTTTAGGGCTGAGAACGGGTAATTTGTCCACCTAGTTAGTTTTAATCGGGTATTTAACATTTCACGTAGCTTGCTTGTTTGAATTAAAATTTTTCGTCATCCGTGATAAAATTGCTACCAGAATTGTTACAGCATCAGAGTCAGCAATTTATGGAGACATGTATCTCTAGTAGGGTTGTTTCAAAATTTGCTACAGTATCATAGTTTAGGATAAATGTTTTTGCACTTTTACAAAATAACTAAATTAAATGTATAATTAGGTTCGATTTATGTAAATTGATTCTCTTTTCATGTTTTACCATAATGATCTATTTCATGTTTACTAATTAGAATAACTGGAGCCAGAATCGTTCAAATCATCCCTTATTCTCTAGGTGCCTCCATTTATGTTGCAAATCACATAAGTCTTCAAGGGAGGACTATATAGGTTAGTACTCATTCTCCCGTAGTTCGACTATCTTGCTACATCTTGATGTTTTTAGTATGGCTAAATTATTGATGCAACTCAACTGAACAAAAAAGAGAACTTTTTATGTTACATCCCCATTACCTTCAATTCAGACACCCTCCATTGTTGACGTAGATCGTAAGACATTTTATTTTTCTTTCTTTTCTTTTCTTTTTTTTGTTATAGAAGTGAGAGTTAAGTTTTAGTTTGAAAAGAGTGGTCTCGGGTTTGGATATATACTTCTTTTTGTAAAGGGTGATAGAATTGTTTTTATACCCCTAAAATTGAACTAGCCACTATCCTCGTTGGTGTGGGTGTAGAATCATTCTTGAAAGTTGCTTGAGGTGCGGCGGCTCTCGATTATTATTGTTGTTAAGGATATTTAGTAATAAATTATAGTTTACCATATATATTAGATTTGATATTTTATTATAAGGCAAATATCTAACATTTGCCTTATTACTATAGGTATCTTTCCATTTATTGTTATTTCCATTTATTACTATTTCCATATCCTTGTAATTTATTTGATTATAAATAAGATAACTTTCACACCATTTAGGTGTGGTGGATTAAGCAAACATTCACATGGTATCAGAGCCATTTTGGTTTAGCAACCCGGATTCTTTCTTTTCAATGGCTTTTGAAATCTTCTACTGTTCTTCTCCACCACCACTGTTGGCTTTGACGCCGCAGGGGCAGTCGTCATGGCTGCCACATGCAGGGCCGATTGATTATTCTTCGGCTCCACCCTTTTGACCTCCAAATCATCCTTCGCCATACTCTGTACATACAATCTCACCTTTTCCAAACATAGCCTCTTTCATTTTCTTCCCAATTTTCCCTTCATCCTTCATCCTTCATCCTTCACAAAAACCCTAATCTTAGGATCTTCATAAGCATTCCTCTTCGAAAATATACAGAATCTCAATAAGCCCATCGACCTTCTGCAGAGATTTACCTTTGGAATCTGGGCGCCGCACTGGCATCTTCGCCAACCAAGTTGCCGCCGCCCTCCTCGCCAAAATTGGCTCCTTCGCCCCAATGTGGCGACTCTTCCAGCTGCCCTTCTCGCCAAAATTGGCTCATTCGCCCAATGTGGCGACTCTTCCGGCTTCAACATTGTCTTTGTCCCTTGCTCTAGGTTTCCCCTGCTACTTCTTGGGGTTAGACATATTCTCACCAGAGCCAAGTCAGCATCATCGCTAAGCGACAATCCCTCTTCATGGGTTAGACATATTCTCACCGAAGCCAAGGCAGCATCGCCGCTGAGCGGCGATCTCTCTGCAGTTTTCGATGGCCAAGAAAGTGTTTCTCTACGCCTCCTCTGAACCAGGTTGTTAACATCTTCACGAAAAGTGTTTCTCAACCTCTTTGAATTTTTCAGATTCAAGCTTCACGTTCGTTTAAATCCGACGCTTAGCTTGCGGTGGGGTGTTAAGGATATTTAGTAATAAATTATAGTTTACCATATATATTAGATTTGATATTTTATTATAAGGCAAATATCTAACATTTGCCTTATTACTATAGGTATCTTTCCATTTATTGTTATTTCCATTTATTACTATTTCCATATCCTTGTAATTTATTTGATTATAAATAAGATAACTTTCACACCATTTAGGTGTGGTGGATTAATCAAACATTCACAATTGTTTTGTGGAAAATGATCTAAGAACGAGTGAATAATAAGAATTCTTGCTGATCGAGATGTATTATAATAAATTGGATTGGGATGAATACTCCTTTTGGTTTGAGGTTTAGTTTCATTTTTTTTTTTCAAGCTATATCTTTTAAGGAAGAACACCTACTGTTGCTCTTGTTTTGCACGGCTGATTGAGACTTCCTTGTAGCTTTCTACATATTTCATCAAAACTCTTTGCATCCAACTTTTCTTCCTCTTGATCAAAAGATACCCCTACTTCATGTGTGGTGAGTAGCAAGTTTATTTTTCCGAATGTAGCCCACACCTTTGCTGCAGGGTTGAGTATGCTACTACTATTGTCCTTGCTTCTCCTCTTGAAATTTGCCACAATGTTCCTCCCATGCTGACTGGCTTCAAGGTTGTATGGGGCTACTACTATTTCATTGAAGGTGGTATGCTTGAAGGTTTGTAGTTGGAACAATTGGTTAATGGTCTTAGGGCTCCAATCAACTACCTGTCCTCTGATTATTATGTTGTGCTCTTTCTCTTGGTGTACGTGCACATAGAACTCTGATAAGACAATCTTAATCCTCTATCCATCGATCCAAGTTTTTGTTGAATCAAAGAAATTAACGTCTCTTTATACAAAATCTAAATCAACCAAGAAATAAGGCTAGAATTAGATTATCAATTACGATCAAAGATCTAGAAAGCATGATTTGAAACCTTGTTCTAAATTGAGTCATTCTACCATCAAACTTGACCAAGACGTGATTGAATGACTTGGATGTAATCAACCACAAGAATTGATTGAGACTTAGAAATGACAAAGATGACCGTGATTGAATGACTTGAATGTAATCAACCACAAGAATTGATTGAGACTTAGAAATGACAAAGATGACGCTAAAATTTTTAAGGGCGAAAGTCTCAATTGATAGCTCTATTTCATTCCTAAAAAATCTGCCTTTACATACTAATTTATGGGTATTTGAAGTCTCTTGCACACTTCAAATGTCCATAAAAAAAAGTTAGTGGTCATGGTTGGTACTTACCAAAGAAGTTATGACAATTGAAGTTATGACAATGTTTGATTAATGAAATTAAAATAATAAATAAAATTTGCAAATTAATTATAACAACGGCTATTTATAGCAACTCCATAGTCTGCTGGGCAAATATTCAATTCTAGATCTCCAAATCCTCATTCTTTAATTAAAGTAGTTTGTAACGTATGAAATGAAGGTTGAATCGAGCTTATCCAATTTTTTAGATGAAGAATGAATGCTTGTTGAATGAATGTTCTTGGCCTTGGATGGTGTAATAGGTCCAGTTGGAACATTTAGAACACTATGATCTTTATCAAACTCTTTCCCCATTAGAACTATAACTTGTTCTCTACTGTGACAAAACATCTCCCAACTGAGGTGACAAAACATCTCCCAACTGAGGTGGGTGGTGGAATTTAGTAGTGATTATGGGAAGTAGGATAGATCCTTGGGAACCTCATCTCTAGTAACACTAACCTTGGCATGAAAAGTTCATATTGTTTTATACCCCTCTTCAATTTGTAAACCTTTCTAATTGTGTTGGAGATTGCTGACTCTCTAGGCGTGCGACATACTCTGTCTTGCTCCAAATGCCCCATGATCATGTTTTGTCCTCCCCAACAAAAGTTAGGATGATTTCTCCCACTTAGTTGTAAGTAAGAGTAGGGATTTTTCCTTTGGTTTCCTTGGTTTTCAACATAAACGATTGAATCTAGATTGTTGGGACGTTGTCAAAATGTATGCTCATCTAGTTCACTTATTTTAGTTGTCTCCATACCTAAAATGGAAGGGTAAGAATCCATTGTTCTAAGTCTAAAATGTAGCAACCAAACTTTTTTTCTATAAAAAAAAATTCCCTACCCCTATTCTCTTACTCTCTCGATCTACTAGTTATCGCTTCTCCCTTCCCCCACTCAGCTCTGGAGAGAGAGATAGACAGAGAAGAGAAGAGGAACTCACAACCGCTTGACATCTTACGGGGATTCATCGTCACGTCGTGACCTTATTCTCGGAGCCACTGTTGCATGGTGGAGGAAACAACTTGTGGCATCGAGTAACTAATTGCTCATAAAGGAAAATGGTATGAAACTCACAAGAATAAGTACAAGTATACGCTACCACAAGTAGTAAGTGATAAGTAAAATATTAATTACTCAAATAACTTTTTTTTTTTTTTGTTACTTTTGTGGCTGAAAATTAAGTGAGTTTTAAGTGTCATTAGCTTGTGTATGAGAAGGGTAAAATATCCAAACAAAACATATCCAGAGTGATAACTACCATCCAAAATACAAAGAGCAATGAAAAAATCAATAATAATGAAGAAGGTTCAATTAGGAAAGCTTAAATAGATAAGTTTTTGAACTTTGTGATGGATTTGGCTTCTTTTAACAAATACCTAAACCCTATTTCGAGGGCCATGCATGGTGATTACTTCTAGAATCGTTGAAGAATTATTCCTAACCCTTCAATTAACTTTAAGTATCATTGTAATAAAACTAGAATATTAAAGAGAATTTTCTTACTCTTTCTGTTCTTTCGAATAAGAGAAACAACTGTGAATGTAAATTAGTCAATTAAACAAGCATGCAAATTACCAATAATAACTCTTTAATAAACTAAAATCACCCCGTCAACATGTTTTAAGTATATAAAACTCTCGCACCTTTCCTATAACGTTTAGCTCTCCGTACAAACTAAGTTAAACAAAGGAAACAACATCTTAATCATACAAAACTAATAAAATAAGAAAAGAGAGTAAATGATTGGAGAGTTATCAAGTTTTGATGTTGTTCTTTAACGAAAGTTCACTTCCATTGAGCTCTCTTGTCCACCTCTTTGCCTTAGTTTTTTTTTTTTTTTTTTTTTTTTTTTTTNTTAGCTCTCCGTACAAACTAAGTTAAACAAAGGAAACAACATCTTAATCATACAAAACTAATAAAATAAGAAAAGAGAGTAAATGATTGGAGAGTTATCAAGTTTTGATGTTGTTCTTTAACGAAAGTTCACTTCCATTGAGCTCTCTTGTCCACCTCTTTGCCTTAGTTTTTTTTTTTTTTTTTGTTATTTTCTTTCTTCGGTTGTCATTAGCCCCGAATTAGGGTCCTTTTTTTATCCTTCATTTTAGTTTTTACCGTATCAGCATCCCTTTGTTCTTCGTCTCCGTTTTCCCCTTTGGTGGCGACTCTCTTTTGAGGAAATCTTTCCCTATTTATATTGGTTTTTTAGTTGAGAATGAGTAATTTGTCCACCTATGTTTTAATTTGGTTGTTAACAATTCACCGAACTTGTTAATTTGGATTAAAATTTTCACGTCATCCTCGATAAATTTGCTGTCAAAATTGCTAGAGCATCAGAGTTAGTAGTTTGTACAGGCATGTTATCTCTAGCAGGGTTGTATCCAAATTTGCTACAACATCATGATTTAGCTGTTCTGCATTTTTACAAAATAACTCAATTAAATGTACAAGTAGGGTCGACTTATATAGATTCATCCTATTTTAGTGTTGAACCACAATAAAATATTTCATGCTTGCTAATTAAAATAAATGGAGCAATTAATAAGGAAATGGTGAATATTAATGCAAAAATATTTATGAAAATGCTCGGTATAAGTCTACTTTTGCAAAATTATCATAAACCAAGTAGGTATGCCCTTGTTCCTTGAGACGCACGACTTGAAGGAGAAAATCATTGGTTTCATTTTCATTTTTTTTCGTTAGGATCATTGTGTTAAGCCCTTATTGTCACAAGCAACAAGAGTGTTCACTATGGAGTGTGGTGGACGGGAGAACACTTTGAATGCTATCAAAGAGAAGTCCGGAGTATGCGTGAAGGTGAAAAGGAAAAACGAAGAAAATAGGGGATTGAAATATAGGGAATTGGGCAAAGAAAAAAGAACCCTCGAGTCAAAATGGGAGTCAGGTCAAATTCAGGGCTAAATCAGATTTAGTATTCAAGCACGTGGTGCACAGATGTTCACGACCCAGATTCAGTCACATTCAAGTAAGTGGCTCTACTGTTGGCTTAGCTGGACAAATTGTGTGATCTATGATGACGCATGCCACATGCCTCGTGGCCCCTACACGTGTCACATTTATGGTTGTTAGTTATGTTATACTATGTCATGCCATATTATGTTATGATAATCTATGTTGTGTTATGCCATGCCTATAAGCTATGCTATAATGTGATTATGCATCGAAATACAGATGTGTACCTTACGATATTTATATTTGTCATGATATCATGCGGGTCATTTCCCTTTGTGGTGCCTGACAGCACATAAGCGCATTAGTCCAACGAGCCAGGCCCATGAAGTATATATATGAGCCTACCTAGTAGGTCTATCTGTGGGTCATGTGTGGGAACATACCACTCATCCAATCTTGTCCAGACCGGAAAGCGGCACCTAAGGCCATGTTATGATGTTTTTAAAAGGATAGGTCTTGCAATGATTGCTTGTATATCATTTCCCGACCCCAACCGTAGGGTTTGTTACTTAGTTTTTTTTAAAAATACTTAACTCACATGCTACTCTTATTTTTTAGGTAAGGGTAAGGCCGTGGAAGTGAAGTTAGGATAGTAGTATTCATTAGTTTCCTTTAGAATTTTGTAGGTAGTTTAGGGTTTTTGTAGGGTACATTTGAACTTATGTTAATGTTTTTACTATGTTGTTGACTGAAATGCCCCAAACCCACCGCTGGCCGATATTATCCTCTTTCGGCTTTTTCTTTCACTCCCCTTTAAAGTTTTTAGAACGTGTGTCCTAGGGAGAGGTTTTCACACCCTTATATCCTCTTTCGGCTTTTTCTTTCACTCCCCTTTAAGGTTTTTAGAACGTGTCTCCTAGGGAGAAGTTTTCGCACCCTTATAAAGGGTGTTTCATTCTCCTCCTCAATTGATGTGGTATCTCACAATCCACCCCCCTTCGGGGCCAAGCGTCCTCGCTGGCACTAAGTTCCCTTCTTCAATCGATGTGGGACCTCCCAATCCACCACCCTTTGGGGTCCAGCGTCCTTGTTGACACACCACCTCATGTCCACCCGTTTTCACACTCTTAAGGGTGTTTCATTCTCCTCCCCAACCGATGTGGGATCTCATAATCCACCCCCCTTCGGGGCCGAGCGTCCTCGCTGGCACTCGTTCCCTTCTTCAATCGATGTGAGACCTCCCAAGGGTCCAGCGTCCTTGTTGACACACCACCTCATGTCCACCCGTTTTCACACCCTTATAAAGGGTGTTTCATTCTCCTCCCCAACCAATGTGGGATCTCATAATCCACCCCCTTTGGGGCCAAGCGTCCTTGCTGGCACTCGTTCCCTTCTTCAATCGATGTAGGACCTCCCAATCCACCCTCCTCTTCGGGGCCCAGCGTCCTTGCTGGCACACCGCCTCATGTCCACCCGAGCTCCCCCTCAAGGTTTTTAGAACGTGTTTGCTAGGGAGAGGTTTTCACACCCTTATAAAGGGTCTTTCATTCTCCTCTTCAATCGATGTGGGATCTCATAATTCACCCCCTTTGGGGCCTAGCATCCTCTCTGGCACTTGTTCTCCTCTAATCGATGTGGGACCCCCCTTTGGGACCCATCGTCCTTACTAGCACACCGCTTCATGTCCACCCCCTTCGAGGCTCAACCTCCTCGTGGCACATTGCCCGGTGTCTAGCTCTGATACCATTTATAACAACCCAAGCCTACCACTAGCAAATATTGTCCTCTTTGGCTTTTCACTTTCAGACTTCCCCTAATAGTTTTTAAAACGTGTATGCTAGGGAGAGGTTTTCACACCCTTATATAAGGTATTTCTTTTTCTCCCCAAACGATGTGAGATCTCATATTGACAATGTTATTTTAAATGAATGTATAAGTCCATGATATCATTTTGAAATTATTTTAAGCATATTAGTCAAATTATGCATGTAGCGACATCTCCATGTAAATCAAAGGACAAGCCTTCACAACTATAAGTTCATAACCCACTTAAGATTAAAATCGAGTCACATCTTATCATCGCGTGAAATATTCATTTTTTAATTAAGAGATTATAAAGAGAAATTATATTTTGTAGTCCAGTCTTACATAAAATCATCGTATATAATATTCCCACACACATATCTCCATATGAACAATTTGGATTAAATGTCCAAGTTTTGGCTCATGGCCCAATACAACATAATAATTATAAAAATAAGTCTTAGGGTTCAGCCATTTGAGCCAGACCGTTAGCCAGCCGCCAACCTCTTTAGTTTTTGCACTCAGCAAGGCAAGTCAGCCACAACAAACCCTAAGCCGACCGCCGTCCTTCCTTCTTTTTTTGTCATCTTCTTCCTTATTCCGACCGCCGCCCTCCCTTCTTTCTATGTTTGTTGTGTGCTATGTAATTTGATTAGGTTGTGTGCTGCGTAAGCTGTTGGGTGTGTGTTGCGAGCTGTGTAAGTGTGCTATGTAATGGGTTGGTGGGCAATAAATATTGGGTAACTGATGATGGTTAAATAGTGTATAAACTGTTAATTGTGTTGAGTTGTATTTGGTGATTGAGTTCGATGTGAGTTGTATGACACAACATATGTGAGGACCTATTGCATGCATATTGTGTTTGTTAGTGGCGATAGTTAAGGGACTTATGGTAATAGTTACATGTTGTGTGTTTCGGGTAACTAGCCACTAATAGTCACCTTCGGTGATAATTGTAGAAAATGACTATCAATGTGTTTCGGGTAACCAGTCGTCGATAGTCATTTTGAGGAAATAAGGAGGGATGTTGATTTTCTCGTGATAATGGTTACACGTTGTGAGGACCTATTGCATGCATATTGTGTTTGTGAGTGGCGATAGTTAAGGGACTTATGGTAATAGTTACATGTTGTGTGTTTCGAGTAACTAGCCACTAATAGTCACCTTCGGTGATAATTGTAGAAAATGACTATCAATGTGTTTCGGGTAACCAGTCGTCGATAGTCATTTTGAGGAAATAAGGAGGGATGTTGATTTTCTCGTGATAATGGTTACACGTTGTGAGGACCTATTGCATGCATATTGTGTTTGTGAGTGGCGATAGTTAAGGGACTTATGGTAATAGTTACATGTTGTGTGTTTCGAGTAACTAGCCACTAATAGTCACCTTCGGTGATAATTGTAGAAAATGACTATCAATGTGTTTCGGGTAACCAGTCGTCGATAGTCATTTTGAGGAAATAAGGAGGGATGTTGATTTTCTCGTGATAATGGTTACACGTTGTGTGTTTCGGGTAGCCAGCTAGGAATAATCATTTTAAGGAGTAAAGGCGAGCGCTGATTTTCTTACGACAATAATCACCTGCTGCGTGCTTCGGGTGATTAACCACTAAGGTCCCTCAATTTTGATTGATCGCCTCGTGACGATTTATGTATTTGACCCCAATAGAGAAGTTCCTTACTGAGTATTTTTAATACTTACATTGTTTTTAAAATGGTTTTCAAACGAAGCTGTGGCACGGAGATGATGAGTGGGATGCCAAAGTCAGTCATGGGGCAACTCAAGGATTTTAAGTTTTTTGGAGTTTTATTTTGTTGGATAGACGTTACCGCACTTTTGTTTATTAATTTAAATTATGTTTGTGCACGTCTAGTTTATGGGGACTGGCAGTCACACCGGATTTCCTTTTAGGCTACATGTTTTTTTAACCTTACCCCACCTAATTTTAATAAATGATCGTTTTTGCATAGGTTTCATTAATTTTTAAATAAAGCAAATTATTTTTGGTAACAGCCCTGCCCACTACTTAAAGGATAAGTCGAGTCGTTACGAAATCATTTATAATAATATAAGGTGGGTCGTGTAACGACACTATTTTTCTATTAAAATAAGGTTACCATTGCATGCATGATGTGTTTATTATGCATAGACAAATTCATTTAAAACATTTCATAGATGATGTCATGGACTTAAACGTTGATAAAATTCATTTCAATTAAATTTATTTCAATTAAAAGGAACCATCAATGAAATAACAATAAAATTTAAACATACAACTACTCTAGTTTTGGTTCTATGGTCTACACAACAACGTTGTCATTCGTACAACAGTATCTTAACTTTACGTGCAAAAATAAGAGTAGCAATGACGTGAGTATTTTAAGGAATATTTAGTAATTAACCCCATTATTAGGGTTGAAAAATGCATACACAAGCAATTATGGTAGGACCTATTCTTTTATAAAAACATTTCATGACTTTGAACTCTACTTTCCTGCTTCGACTAAAATTGGATGTGTAGTACTTCTCTATACACAGCCCGAATTAAAATTGGATGTGTAGTACTTCTCTATACACAGCCCACATATGCGCACATAAACCCACCAAGAAGGGGTGGTATATACCCTCTGGGTCTGCCCTTCATCTAGCACACACTCACCTGCCGAAGTGACACACACCCACCTGTCATACACATTGTGGTTACTTAGATATTGTAATGTATGCATCTATACTCATCATAACAAGGAAGTATCTTGATGCACGTAACACACAAAAATGCCTGAGAACCCCATAGCTTTAAATCATGTCATAAACGTAAGATGCAAATCGTACCTTCGTTTTTCATTTTCATGAATACATACTTGGCATAACAATATTTCATAATCCTAAAGTAATTGTGCTAACACAGTGTGCATGACATATCATAACATAACATAAAGTCATAACACATCATCACATAGTCATAGCATAACATAGCTTAATGTACGTCATGACACATCATCACATAGTTATAGCATAACATAAATCATAAGACCTCATTTCATAATCATAGCATAATCTAGCATAAGTCATAGCATCACAAAACATAATACATGTCATAACAGTGATATAATACAACACATGGATGACCATAGAGCATGTGTCGTTCATATTGCTTTCAATTCATCTAACCAAACCAATAAGAGAGCAACTTACCTGATTGGCCTAGGTAGGACTTACTAATTA
The DNA here is from genome assembly GCF_002738365.1 of Cucurbita moschata. Taxonomy (NCBI): domain Eukaryota; kingdom Viridiplantae; phylum Streptophyta; class Magnoliopsida; order Cucurbitales; family Cucurbitaceae; genus Cucurbita; species Cucurbita moschata. Next base: position 362,782 of record NW_019268577.1, read on the forward strand.
TTCTTGGTACTTGCTTGGGTGTTCTCTTCAAACTTACCTCGTTGGCCTAGGTAAGACTTACTACCTTCACGTACCGTAACGCATATAAACGTTATCTTCATCATCCATTCCATAGCTCATAGTGCCATTGCCAATACCTTTTTCTCCACGTTCATGTTTCTAAAGCAACCTCTAATTCCTAGGAACGACACTCGAGCCTCCTAGTGTCATACATGAATCAAAAGAAGGTTAAATACGATCAACTAGCAAGGATATGTTCAAAGGGTCCTTGAAGAAGAAGAATCTAAGAAGATACAGGAGATAACTAGGGGAATAAAGAGGAAAACTTCTTACGATAAATGGGGTCGTGAGGGAGTCGATTGGGGGTGAGTGATTTAGGTGGAAAGCGGGTAGAAAGTTTTTTTAGTTGTTACGTGTCGTATCAATAGTATTATCCATATATGACCCAAACCTTATCGAGTAACTAGTGTCACGGTCATGCTCGTCCAGGGCGTGTTGCCCATGGCCGCATGCCCATGACAAGCCAAACCCTTGTCATGTCTTTTCATTCTAATGTTTTTCCTTTTGTAGTTATAGGGTGTATGACGCCTCAAAAATATCATGTCTAGGCCTGTCAGACATAAAATGGCTCAGAATGTACTAGAGGGGGATATGACTAGTTGTCAACTTCTCCCTACCCAAGGTTATATATGCTAAGCCGTTGTTATCTTTCTCTTGCTTGCTTACATAACATCTCTTTCCAAAATCTCTCTTTCTAAAATCTCTCTCTCTCATCGTTTTCTAAAACCTTCTTTTAAAACCGAGGCTAGAGGCTCGATCATACGTCGCTTGGTCGTAGGCGACGCAAGAACAAATTGGCTTAGCTCACTTGTCGTTGGAAAGTGAGTGCCGCACAATCGCTAGTCCGCTGCCTTCGAAAGTGCGATTGTGTCAAGTGGTATCAGAGCTTTGTTAGCTCCGTAACATCGTAAAGACCGAAATCATGTCGACGACAAAGTCGACACCCAAAGCACAAGTCAACCGGCTTATGCTAATAGAAGAGGAAATGTTGTTCCTAAAAAAAGTCCCTAACACCCTCCGCTTCCTAGAAGCACGGGTGACCAAATTGAGTGGAAAAGTCGTAGAAATCGACGCAATGGGCAACCGCTGGATGGGTTGCCAATCGCAGAACTGATGTTTCGAGTGACCTCGCTCGAAGAAAGAGTTGCTCCTACGAGCAGCCCAAACCGTCTGGTAGTCCGGATAGCTCTGTCGTGCACAAAGAGGGACGTGGCGAAGAGTTCGACGTGCTACAAAATACAATGATGAGTTTGTTCAATGGATTAGCTAATGAATTCAGAACAACAATCGACGACATCCAAGAAAGGATGACCTCCATGAGCACTCGAATTGAAGTGACCATGAAAACCGTGGAGAACGTCACGGCTGGGCAAACTAATGTAGGATCCAACAAACTAAGGTTCCCAGACCCTAGAGCCTTCAAAGGGAATTGGGACGCCAAAGAGTTGAAAAACTTCATCTTTGATGTCGAACAGTACTTCAAAGCCACAACGGCTTGTACCGACGACAAGAAGGTGACTGTAGCCTCGATGTATCTCATAGACGACGCCAAACTGTGGTGGCATACGAAGGTGCAAGACATCGAGGATGGATTGTGCACCATCGACTCATGGGAGGACCTCAAGAAAGAGTTGAGGGAACAATTCCTCCCCAAAAACGCAAGACATAGCAATGGAGAAAATAGTAGCCCTGAAACATATTAGAAACATACGAGACTATGTCAGACAGTTCTCAACCCTGATGCTAGATATCAGGGGCACAGCAGAAAAGGACAAGGTGTTCTTCTTTATAAATGGGTTACAACCGTGGGCCAAAACAAAGCTACATGAGAACAAGGCCCAACTATTTTTCAAACACGTTGTAAAGTTAGGGCATTCCGTCGAGCATCATCAGTGATAGGGATGGCAGATTCATTGGGACATTCTGGACTGAGTTATTCGCCTTCTTGGGAACAACCTTAAACATCTTCTCGAGTTATCACCCTCAAACCGATGGACAGACAGAACGGTTCAATTGCTTGCTTGAAGAGTACTTACGTCACTTCGTCGACACTCGCCAGAAGAACTAGATACAACTGTTAGATGTCGCCCAATTTTGCTTCAATTGTCAAACAAGCTCGTCTACGAGAACGAGTCCCTTCGAAATTGTAAGTGGACGACAACCGGCCTTACCCCATATTATTGATCATCCTTGTGCAGGAAAAAACCCTCAAGCTCACAACTTTACAAGAGAATGGAAGCAGACGACAGATATAGCCCGGGCATATTTAGAGAAGGCTTCCAAGCATATGAAAAAGTGGGCGGACAAGAAGCGTTGCTCCCTTCAATTTCGAGCAGGAGATCAAGTTCTCATCAAGCTGAGATCAGAATAGATCAGATTTCGCAACCGAAAGGACCAGAGACTAGTTCGAAAATATGAAGGCCCGGTTGAAGTCCTTAAAAAGATCGGGGCTACCTCCTACCGAGTTGCACTACTCGCATGGATGAAAATCCACCCAGTAATTCATGTGAGCAACTTGAAGCCCTACCACCCTGACCCAGACGACGACCAACGAAATGAAATCACGAGACCGAGCATCGATTTGAAGCAAAAAGAAACAAAAGAAGTAGAGGAGATTCTAGCCGACAGGGTTAGGAAGATAGGAAGACCTGTACGGACGATTCGTGAATTCCTTATCAAATGGAAGAATCTCCCTGTAGAGGAAACCAGCTGGGAACGCGCCGAAGATCTGAACTCCGCCGCCACCCACATTGCAAGGTTTGAAAGTAGTCGGTTGACAGGGACGTCATCCAATTAGGTGGAGGAGGATGTCACGGTCATGCTCGTCCAAGGCGTGTTGCCCATGGCCGCATGCCCATGACAAGCCAAACCCTTGTCATGTCTTTTCATTCTAATGTTTTTTCTTTTGTAGTTCTAGGGCGTATGACGCCTCAAAAATAACATGTCTAGGCCTGCCAGACATAAAATGGCTCAGAATGTACTATAGGGGAATATGACTAGTTGTCAACTTCTCCCTACCCAAGGTTATATGTGCTAAGCCGTTGTTATCTTTCTCTTGCTTGCTTATATAACGTCTCTTTCCAAAATCTCTCTTTCTAAAATCTTTCTCTCTCCTCGTTTTCTAAATCCTTCTTTTAAAACTGAGGCTAGAGGCTCGATCATACGTCGCTTGGCCGTAGGCAACGCAAGAACAAATTGGCTTAGCTCACTTGTCGTTGGAAAGTGAGTGCCGCACAATCGCTAGTCCGCTGCCTTCGAAAGTGCGATTGTGTCAACTAGCACCACCAGACTCTTGCCCCTCAAGATGAGTTCACGATTAAAGGTAAGTTGGCAAACTTTCTAACCATCCTTACTTGACAATCTCATCTATAATATAAACTACTGATCATGGGTAATGGAACAAAATATAACTTCTGACATGACTTATGTAACACTCGAGTTCAAACGAAGATTAGTTTCGATTTTTCCTTTTAAGCTTAACCTTTTACATTGTATTGAGGGAATTAGAGATTGAATTTTAAGTTGAGGTAGAATAGAAAAATGCATAGAAAATACTAAAAACTTAAGAAAAATATAAAAGAATATAGTGAAAAATTAGGAAAAAAAAAAAAAGAAGCAAGTCAATAATGGAGGGACAAAATTGTCATTTTGACCCTGGCTGCTAACGATGAAGAAATGCTCTCACTCAAATCCATAAAAAAAATTCAAGGAAGAATGGAAAGTAAGAATTTTTATTTTTGTTCTAGAATAGGGAGATTTATGAGAAATTATGATCTTAATTTTTAGCCTGTTATTCTTGGAGGAATTTTGAATTCCTCATATGAAGGCGTAGTTAAATTGGATTCGAAGATGAATTTTCGGTATGCATTAAGAACAGTGAGATTTATAGTCTTAGAGAGATTTTGAATGGGTTTATTTCATTCTACCGGTTATTAATTATGAAAATAATACGTTTATAAAGATGAATTAAATCTCTATAATTTTGATGAAGGAACCGTTGATTTAAATAGAAAGTTATGAAAATTCAAAAAAATAGAAAGAATTTGTAAATCACGAGGAATTCTATGTTTCTGCACAAGAAGAAGGACACACATCGACGGAGGAGTGGTGGTGTGTAGCCGGCTGAGAGGACACATGTCAACAAAGGAGAGGGTCATGTGTCTAGCAAAGAAAAAGCCACGCATCGGCACATGGTTAGTCAGAGGAATCTGACTCGCACCCGAGGGCTGACCCACTCCACCAAACTCAAGAACCAAGTTGACCAGTAGGCGTCAATCCATATGCGCCATATGTCGTGCAGGCAACACGCATTCGTACTCACGGTGGACAACGCATGAGTCTCATTGTTTCTCCGTTTGACTTCTTTTATTAAGTTTTTTGCATCAATTTCTATACTAACCCTTATTTTTCTGGAATTAGGACCTACTAGAAAAATTTTAGAAATTTTAGAAATTTTAGAGCTCCTAACCTGTAAGTAACCACATAGACTTTAGGCTAGTAAACTTGTAGGAATTGCTAAGGTATGCTAGCATGCGAGCATCCTTTACCTTAGGTGGTTAAAATATGCATGTTTAGAATTACAAAAGGGTAATTTTGTTATGGTCCTAGGATAAGATTATGAGATGCATGTTATTTTTATATATTTTGCAGGGCTAGAAAGAAAACATGTGTGAATAGAATAGGAGTTGGACAATATGGATGAGTATGGTAGGTAAGATGTAAGAACTTACTAAATGTCCCTATGATGAGATTTGTGATAGATGTTGTTTTAAATGCTTTTCGATGTGTTAGAAAAGAGGACGGGCTAATGTGATATGTACTCCAAGCGATTGATGAATGTTATCTCCTCATTTAGCTTATTTGTTTGCATGAATGTTTTAGTTTATGTTTTTAGTATTTTAGGTGATTGATAGGATATCTCCTTACTAAGCTCATGAATGTTTATGTTTATGTTATGTATACCATATTCTAGGGGTGATCAACAGGATAATCTCCCTAGCAAAGCCATACATAAGAGAATCAAGATAAGACTAGAGTGCGAGAGCGAAAGTAGTTGCAAGTTGACCTAGGTCAATACGTTTTCAGCTGACCATGTACCATAGGATCGTGAGTTGCGATCAAAGATCTAAATTTGTGTGCACCCAAAGAGTGGCTTATCCCTGAGGAGCTAACCTCATACGTTCTGAAAACGAGAGATGAGATCTAAACCACGTAACACCCTAAGAACCTAGTAGACTTCCACGACATTCAAGTACGACAAAGGTAGTTCACCAAGCTATAAGCAGTATGAATGATGTCAATAGTTTCTCCACTACTCTTTCCATTCCGATATCACTACTTTTGAGGTAGGCATAGGGTGGCCAGAGTAGTATGTGCCCCAACCTTGTGAAAATGGCTAGAAGTCTCTTAAATAGAGTCATTATACTCTAAACCGATTCTTAAAAGGGGGTATGGAACCACATAGGTTGACCTAGTAGCTGGCTGACACATGGGGGATTGCATCCTCCAAATTGTCTGTGGGAGGATCCGCTTGTTAATCTTCTATGGATGATGTTCAAATTATCTCATACTATATTGTCCCCAACATTTTTATGAGGTAGCACCTCAATCCAAGACACCAAATATGTAGTGAGCAAAGCAAGCTACCTAAATAAAATAAAAAAATAAAGAAGTAGTTTACCTGTCACTCAACAGATCTGCGACCCTAAGAAAGTGTGACCCACGATAGTAAAACCCTTGGATGCTTACTAGATTAAGGATGGGGAGCCTAGAAGTAGGTTACTTATGGATTATTTTTATACTCACCCCTTTTTCTTTTTCTTTTTTTCTAGGCGTTCGTAAGCTACCAGCGAGGGGGGAGTGTTCGAGAGTTGTGGTCATAGAGGGGTCGTTGCGAAGGGTCAGTCCGTTTTTTGTAATTCATTATGTAATTGTATCCCAAACCCATTTCATCTTTGTAATAAATTTGAACAATGTCTTGTATTTGGATTTCATTTTGGATTTAATTGTGGTGTTTGTTTATTCTAAACCTGTTTTTTACACATATCTCTCATTAGTTTTACTGCATTTTTATATTTTATTTCATTTGCATTTTGGTCTTTGACTTAAAGGTCACAATTCGAGATTTAAAGTCTCAAAAAACAGATCGTGATAACCTAAGTTCTCTATTGACTCAAGCTCATATCTTTAACGTGTTATCTATCCCCTTAAGCCCCCTTTGGGCATACTCGAGGATCCCTAAGATCCATACCAAACTAATCAATCACGAATTGTCCCTACTAAACCTCACAACCTAGCACGCATTTAAGGACCAAATCACAGTGGTGATTAAGTTTATTTGCTTGTATTCAAAATGTGCTACTACTATTGGATTGCAAATTGTATTGGCTTCTCCACGTGAGGTGATATTGAGAGCTATAACTTCCAAAACACTAAATCATATCATTCATCAAAATTCAAACTATCATATTCTAAAACTTCCAAAACACTAAATCATATCATTCATCAAAATTCAAACTATCGTATTCTAAAACTTCCAAAAAACTAAATCATATCATTCATCAAACCTCAACAACCAAAAATTTTACATAACGATACCATGCAATGCTTGTTACAAATACAAACTCATACAAGATCAATAATGAGGATAACACTCGTGACATTCAACTTAAAACGAAGATACTACTACTTAATGATACTCTGCAATCTCAAAAACACGAGCTGTATTATCAAGAGCAACAGAAACAAGGTACTCGTGGTTGGCAGACACCGAGAGAGATTGGATGGCGTCAGTGTGCCCAGTAAAGGTTCTAACACATTCTCCAAGTAGACTGTCCCATATCCGTACTCGACCATCGACACATCCGGTCACAACGTACCGTGACGTGCCAATCCAAGTCAGACATGTAACTCCATCCTGTACAAAATAGGAAAGGAACAAATGTTTTAGCCAACACTATACAAGCACGGATTGTCAAAAACTTGAATCTGTTTGCAACGGACCTCGTGCTCGCATATACTGCGTGGCGACGACTGTCGAAGATCCCATATGATAAGCTTCTGATCCATTCCTCCAGTTGCAGCCCAAGGGGAGCTGATAGCAAGTTTACAACAATCAGAACATTCATACAATATGGAAAATAAAAGGTTCAAAAGCATTTTTGCAGAAATCTATTCTGGACTTTCCTACTAATTCAACGTAATTTATCAAATTCCTGGCATCTGGCAAGAGGATTCGTTTTTTCAGATCATCATGCTTTCATAATTTCTTGTTCGAAACATCTATCCTCATGATAATATATGACATAGCAGAAAGTGAAGATACCTTGGTGCTAGACCAATGCACTCGATTGAATCTGAATGGGAAACCAGAGAATTTACCACCTGTCAAAGGCAATAAGTGATTCGTTTCAATCCATCAATTGCACCACCAAGCCAAGAACATGAAAACATAAGAAATCTATATCCATGTTGACCAACTTAGGGATATCTCAACTAGTCCTACACAACATCGGTCAGACCCGACAATATTTAGTATTAGAAGGAAGCAGATATGATAAGCCAAGATTTTGTCCAAATTCTCAATCTATCTTGATGCATGACCCGTTAGATAACAAGACAGAAAATTCATAGAAACCCCATTTGTCATTATTAAAGGCCCAAAATAAATACAAAACAAAGTTTTAATATTAATTCGATACCAACTCTCTCGAAACCGTTATGTTCATGAAATGCTTTCAAGAAGCCAGATTTTCCAAGTTTTCAAGATGCTAGGTCTCGCTGGCTCCAATACAATGCTTATCTCTCTTATACATAACCGACCAACTAAACTGTAGCGTATATTAATACATATGTGCAACACCTAGTCTAAATGCTCAATTAAATATTCAAAAACACTAACATTTCCAAGAAAGATAAATGGTCATTCATTGTTAAGAACTTCCCTAGCAACTCCCTGCATAACAGCTGTCAGCTAAATAGACAGACGAAGGATGGGTAAATGAATTATAGAAATAACCTTTCCAGTTGCTATATTCACAATATGAACAGAACCATCATTTGAACCAGAAAGGGCAAGGGTTGAATCAGAACTGAGTGCTAGGGCAGTCAATCCTTCAGTGTGATAAGGATGACCTGAAGAATACAAAAAGGTAAAAATCGTCACCACAGAAGAACTAGTGACTTAATACGTACACAACACCGAGTTCAAGTTATTATCATATAAATAGTAATCATTTTAAAATTTTTTGGTATATACATTGTTTTTAGCTCAATGATGTAAGCTTAAATTGTATATCTCCATGAACTTCACAAAAAACTAAATCATTATAGTTAATCGAGAAAATATGTCACAAGTTTTTAGTTACATGATACCAAATTTTTTGGATTAAATTGTTATGAATTTGAAACGGACTAAGGACTACAATTGAAGATCTAATCATGAACGTATAGACACCAAAAGGATTTATAACCAAAAAATATATATATGACTCCTATAAATTCAATTTCCTATGCATAATAACTTACTAATAGGCAAGGATAGAAATTTTAATTCTCGGTACTCCGTAACCAATCAACATCTGTCCTATGGTAATATCATTTCCCCAAAATTAGACTCAGAAGATTGACGGTCAAGTTCCAAAATCAGGGTGCGGATTTCATTTTTTAATTCCTTGTGAGTTTGAGATTTCAAAAAAGCTTATAACTCTGTAAGGAAAACTTAAAAATGGGTTATACACTCAGTTTTCAATCATACCCCTCACAACATGAATATTTTCACCACTTTTTGGGTTCCATATCCTCATTGTTGCATCGTCCGAACCGGTGCAAATAATTTTACCTGGAGGAAAAGAAAACAAAAATAAAAAAACAGAAACGGAAAATTTACCAAACATGCACCAATTTTTACATGGGTAGTAAGAAAAAGAAACGGAGATTAGTTAAATACCATCAGGGGTAAAATCACCACAAGTAACACTCGCGCCATGACCAGAAAACATATTAAGATAGACACCTCTATCAGCATTCCACATCCAAACGGTGGAATCCTCAGAACCAGCCAAAACTAGATGTCCTCTCGGATGCCACCTTACCCACTGCGATATCAAATGGTTATTATTGATGAATCTACCACGATTATTGTAAAGAATGAACGACTTGGTTAGATTATCAATTATATAAAAATAAATATAGCTTCACCTCAATTCCCCCTCCAGGGCCTTCAAGTGTGCATTTAAGATTCCCTGACGAAATATCCCAAATTTGGATAAGTCCATCAAAACTCCCTGATGCAAGTAATTGTCCGTCTGCACTAAATGCTAGGCTAGACACAGAATCCTTGTGACCTGCATTCAGTTGCCCTTGAATCGGTTAGAAAAAATTATCAAATATTACATCTAATATGCTAATTCACAGGTTTAGCCAAAGGAAAGTGGGATTTGCTACTTAGCAAGCACAATGCAATGCTTTTGGAAGTGAAAACAAAAGGATATACATAAATTTACAGTATCATTGCACAAACCAGTAAGCTCCTGTGCAAAATCTCCTCTGCCAATCTTCCACATAAATCCTTTGTCATCTCCACCACCTGTTGCAACTAACATGGCATCTATTGGACTACAAGCCACCGTGTAAACCTCACCTAAGGAAAAGAGTTACACCAACATGAACTTCCATTACAGAAATGACAAAAATATCAATATTAAGATCTAAGTGAAGGGGAAAAACAAAAAAAGCTATTCCCAGAGTTCGTTTCTGTCTGTAAAAAGTTGGAAGGACATGAGCGATGTGTATCATTTTTTTTTATGGAGAAACCAGATCTTCCAAGTCTTGTGCGGATATTGCCAAATCCAATATGACGTCAAAGAAATTTCCAGTATGATCCATGACGAACTATGCCTCTTCTGAACTTTTGTGAAATTTAGTTGTAACCAGATTACGCATATGATAACTAGAAGGATATCAAGGGGGCTCTTGAGGAACATTTGAATATCAGTAGTCAAATTAACCCCCTTCATGGATGATAAAGCTATCCTCAGATTGGAAAATGGGAAAACCCCTTTGGTTCTTGAGCCAGGTGGAAGGTGGAGGTTAAAAAGTGTTTTTTCACTTGAAGCTCGAAAATTAATCAGATGAACACATGGCATTTTAGATTATATCATATGTTATTGTGTCTGAAGTTCAATTAAAAAAAAAACTTACCTCTAATATATAGGGAACACCAAACTTTTGAAGCTATTAGAACTTACTTTGGGGGTCTTGCTGGTATTTCTCTCCAAACTCTCAATCTCTTGGATTCCTCCTGTTCTTTCATTGAAGTAAAAAGGAATCATTGTGGTTTTCTTCTAACCTAAAACGAGATAAATGAAAAAAATAGGGGCAGTACCTTTCTAAGATTTGGTGATATTGCTTTATGTTCTGTTCAACTTTTTTTTTTCCTTCTTAAAAAACAATTTAGTATTGGATGGAAATTTTTCAAATCCCTTGGATATTCTTTGAGCACGTTTAGTGCATGCTTCCGAGGTTAAAAGGTGGTAGATGGAACATTAAATTCCAAAAATTCCAAATGAGCTTTGCATGTCCTGCTGTTTTTCTTGAAGGTCCTATCCAGAGGAAGTTATTGCAAGTTCCTTGCATGAAGAGCATTTGAAGTCGCTTTGAAAGAAAGCTTGTGGTTGAGGATCATTAAAACGCGTGATGCATTTTTTCTTAATCCCTGATTGAGATGGAGACTGTATCTCTCGAGCATAAATCTTGTGATCAAGCCATTTGTTGGTCTTCTCTTCAGGATTTATGTTCAATTTAGAAGGTGTTCTTATTTTTTCATTTTTTTGTTTTGCTTCTCTCCCTTGTGGAGATGGTATCTTTTGAGCTCTACTCTCTTTGCATTTTTTTTTCAATGAAAAGTTTCGTTTAAAGAGAGAAAAAAAAAAAAAAAAAAAAAAAAAAAAAAAAAAAAAAAAAAAAAAAAAAAAAAA
>NW_019268577.1:374660-383803 GCF_002738365.1 Cucurbita moschata
TTTAAAAAAAAAAAAAAAAAAAAAAAAAAAAAAAAAAAAAACTGAAGCTCCATTAATATGAGAAGACAGGTTTAATAATAAAATTAACTTTACCGTATGCATGAAAAGTAAAAAACACACCTCTACTTAATTTGATTCAAACATTTCAAACATAGTTATTCATTGTCATCAAATAATTCATTTAATAAATATTTCACCTTGCAGAAAAGAGCAAACGAATGAAATGAAAACACTATACATTCAGATATAATTTACCACATAAATTGAAAAACAATTAGAATAGATTCTTACCAGTATGGCCAGTAAAAGTATGAACTGAATCATCAGCGTCATCTGAAAATACACAATAAATGCAACACATTTAGAGAGCAGAATACTCAAAATAAATTGCTAAATAAACCTATATAACAGAAATGTTCTTCTGGAATATCGAGCATTAAGCAAGCAAGATTACTGAAAATAACATCTCATACCAACAAATTCATCATCAGAGCCTTCTTCATCAACAGCATGAGGAAGATCTTAAATTGACAGAATAAACCAAATCATTAGTAAAGCAAAATTCACAGCAACACACACACACGCTCACAATCATCAGTAGGAAAGAGATACCTTCATCATCAATCACAACTTCCTGAATTATGTCAGATTCATCAAGGAAGACCTCTCCGTGATCCTCTTCCTCCTCGTGAGAAGCTGGAGCATTCATAGCTCTATATGCAGTAGAACAGTTGGAGTTGCTCTGAAAGAGAGGGAAAATATAATTTGAGAATCTAGGGAGCAAATACTCTCCTCAGTAATGTTTTTACTCTTTTGTTCAGTTTTTACATTTTTGAAGAAAATCATTAAATAATGAATTATAGCTCAACCCCAACTCTCAATCATATTTAACACATTGCAATGCGCTTTGATGGTTTCATTTAAAAGAAAAAATTGTTTAAAAAAAATAGGAATACTTGTTACACAGTGTTAGTGGTACAACACCGATTTTCCTTTTCAGACATTTTTATATACTATATGGAGAAAGAACATATTCCAAAGAAAGCACAAAGAGGAACAGTCAAGGGACGAAGGGCCCCTCCAAAAAGTGAAAAACTCAAAAAGAAACAAGACCAACAAAAGAAGAGTCTTCCAATCTACAATAATTCTGAGAAGATTGTAATTACGAAAGAATTTCCATAGCTAGAGCACCACAAAAAAAAGATCGTGTCATACACTGTTACAAAAAACAATCAGCCACCATTGGTTCTTTTCGAAGGGAAAGGTTATAAATCTCAGGAAAGGCTTCACAAGGGGGAATCTCCAATTCCCACATCTAAAAATGTCCATTTAACTTACGGGACTAGGGACCCACAAGTTGGAGTGGGGAATAAGGCAGAGAGTGAGGAGGGATTTCTCTCCAATAGCTGAACGAAGCCGAGAATGGACAATATTCCCCATCCCCGCCCTACTTTATATATATAAATATCAAAACTATATATATGTGTGTACATATATTAAAACTAAGACACAAAACTAACCTATAATGCATTTGTATTATATTGTATATACACATTTCTTGCTTCCATTTGTTTAAGTATGCTGAAGTTTTTTATAAGTGCTAAAGACTATAATGAAATATTGAAATTTGAATTTTTAAAAATTATGTTGGTAAATCATTATATTATATTTTTGTTTGTGAAATATTATTGGATTTATTAAGATGTTTTACCTTTATTAATATAAATTATCCATTAAAAATATTTTTTTAAAAAATTAATAATTTTTAATATATATAGATAGATACACATATATAAAATTGAAAAATAATTCACCACGAGAAACCCAATCCCCGCCAATTTCTTGTAGGGAATCCCTACCCCAATCCCCACAAAAATAAATGAAAAATTTTAGGGGATAGGAATTGAAGTAGGTGGCAGGGACAAGCCCTCCCCATCCTTGCCCCATTCTACTTTGTGGACATCTTTAATCCTTCCCAAAGTAATTTTCTGCCCATTCCCAACTTTGAAAGCAATGAACTGACGGACAAAGGGGCTTGCTCAGCCATGTCGATCTTAGCCTTTCCTTTAAAGCTCCAGCCTGTAAGGGCTTCTACAAGCTAGTCATCCACCAATCTAGGTAAGCATAATGATAAACCAATCTCCTCAAACCACCCTCATAAGGAAAAGGACAATGCACAAACAGATGGTTTAAAAACTCCCCACCTTGGAACATAAGCACCAAATCGAGGGGGAAAAAAGGACCAATTAAGAAATTTCCTTCGAAGCTTATCGTGGGTATTGAGGCTCATGTATGAAAACAACCATAAAAAGAAGCATATCTCTTTTGAAATCAAAAAACTCCCAGCCAGTTTAATTAGGGTGGTTTGCAACTTTGTTGACGAGGCAGCGAGCTTCGAAAGGGAGGATTTGGAGGAAATTTTCCACAAAGAGTCAAGGATCGAACATAGTTGTCATGACCCTTCCCCAACTAAACAGAGCCAATTATCTCGATATTAGCTGTCCAATACCAAAATTCTGTCAAATTATCTTCTTCTTACCCCCAAGAATCCAGGCCAATCAATCATTAACCCAGCAATCCAAAATTAAAGCCCCTTTATTCTGGGAATCAAATAGATGTCAGGATATACTTGCAAAAGCTGGGCTGACTGGGCTCAAGGTACCTCCCAAAAATGAATTCTTTTGTCGTTCTCAACTTTAACTCCAAAAAATAAAAGAGAGCATTACCATTAACAATGTTGAATCAAGGCCTACCCCCGCAAGCACCTTTGAGAGGTTTTGATCCACACCAAGACTCGAACTGTTCTCCACAAGGTTATTCCTCTACTGGAAGGAACCTACCCCAAGACCCCATATTGGATAGGCAACGAAGCCCAATTCCAACTAACCAAACTAAATCTCGGAATATAAACACCACAGTTCCACATGAAGTCGCTAGTCAACTTCTCCATGGTGTTGATGACTTCGACCGAGTCAACCCATTATAACAACCTCTTGAGACTTAATTCAATCTACATACTTATCAAGATATTTTCTCTGAAGTTTAGTTAAAGCATGTATAACAACCTCGAATTTAGACCAATCAATGAAATGCTTGCTCCCTGTAAGAAGTCCCTAAAGACATTTTCCATCCACCATTTTTTTTTTTTTGGTAACAAATCGAGATTTCATTAAGAGAAATAAAATAATATACAAAGGCTTACAAAAAACAACCCCAACAAAAAAAGGAGACCCATTCAAACTACAAAAAAGGAATTCCAAAACAACAAAATCAAGGACATAGTTACAAAAATGCCTGGTGACAACGCCCACAAAATCCTAATGTTCCTCTTGAGCCAAACTCCCCACAAAATAGAAAAGAAACTAATTTTGTCATAAAACTTTATCCTTCTTCCTAAAAGGAAAAGCCAAGAGAAACTCCTCAACAATAGTGTAACCATCGCGATTTCATGCCAAACATAAGCCAAAATTCTCCAATCAACAAACCCAGAGAGATTGAATAAACTGATAGCCCCACAAAAGTAATGAAAGTAGACCAAACACCCACAAAGAATACACCATTGCAAGTACAACACAAGGGAAGAATGCTTTTAAACAAGGTCCATAGTGTTGTCTCTGCCATGAGAAGTCTGCCACACAATTTTTAATCTTCCTAGGGACTTTAACCATTCAGATGGAGAAAGAAAAGGCGTTTAGGACAGGGAAGGAACAACTTTTTCCATCTTACTAATATCCAAAGGGATTCTAATAAGTAATAATAGGAGGGATAATATGAAGCACAAAATGAAATACAGCAGATTTAACTTCTTAAGGGATATAAAGGCCCTCCTTTCAGCTAATATGCTTATGATTTCGACACAGTCTAGGGCTCAAAACATATCAGTCTCGGTCCCTTGGACCCTTTCACCGATTCATTTCACTCAGACGCCTCAACAACTATCATAATAAATAGGTTTACTTCCTTAGTCTCTTATGCATAACCACAACTTGCCGAACCACAAGAACGAAACATGAACCTAAACTTCATGCTTTCTCACATGCCCATACAAAGCAGCATCCTTCTAACTCAACTACAGCACTAAACTATAACAAAACAATCGTCTATCAGCAACATTTCAGCATGCTATCCTCATTAAAATCCATTAGCAGATAAATCAAATATAATGCCTTCAACATGCATTGAGCAACAAGCCCACAATCAAGTAAAACAAATGAACGGGCACAATTTCCCACAAGGCAGAAGTACTTACCCCAAGTTTTTAATGCACTTCAATTCCTATTGGTTCAAATTTCCTATCTTAGCAAAATATGGTAAACTAGGTTTAGAACCTATTCTAGTCTAAAACGATTTAATAGAGCCTAGGAGATTGTTCAAATAAGTTTTACCGATTGGTTGGCGTGAGTCCTCACCGATTCGTGTCCGAAAGGAAGCTAACACACAGGGTTAGTTGCCTTACGTCCCGATTCGCGTGGGTGTGTTCGCCGCTCAGGAACACTCGTCCAAGTTTTCCGTCTCCTGGAGGGTGGGAGGTTAGCTTCGCCGGGAAATGTTACTGGAGACGTAGTCGCGCCGCCGGCGTGCTGGCAGGGGGTTTAGCGTGAGAGGGGACAATAGATAATTTCAAAAGAAATGTTGGATATTTCAAATTATGTTTGATTGACTAAACCCTAAAGCTTGAAATTTGATTTCATAATTTTAGCTATTTACACTATTTCTATTTTTTCAATTTAAAAATAGTTTAATTGATTAAACAAATGCACTCTACTAATACATCACATGTTCGACTAAAAATAAATAAATAAGCAAAAAGTAAAAACTTTCATGTTTTTTTTAACTCTAAACCAATTTGTTTTAATGTGAAAAAATTTATACATTATTTTAAAAATAAATAAATAATCATTTCTCAACTGCATCGAGAACGGGTCGTGATGGACGACAACATCCCGAGACTTGGGATGGCACCAAGACATATGAACCATGTCGATGGGGATTGAGATGACAAGATGAGATTGCATTGAGAGACCTTGGGCTCGAGCAGAGGCAAGGTCGAGCTGAATGACTTGACCTAGTGTAGAAGTAAGTCGGATGTGTCACAGACAATTGAACATGCACGCACAGGCGGCATGTGTGGTTGAACAAGCTTGGATTTCGCACCAGCGATGTTCAATTGGCGAAGACAAACCTCTCCTAAGGTCTGGCGAAGCCACAAAGTCGAGGCGAAAAATATACATGGGGTTTAGTTTCCCTTAAGGTTAATCGTGAGCGTGTCAAGATCACTGACGCTACGCGGTCAAAAATGTAAGTATAAACAATGGATCCACTCGTTCATAAGAAATGATATTATTAAACCAAATTTGTGGAAGGAGCATGCTCACAATAGAGATAGTGCATATAATTTTCAGTGTGCCTCCTTGTTTGGCATGACAACAAAAAGTTGACTGAACTCTACCATATGGAATGAACATATTTACAACCAAATGCTTATCTTTTACAAAGATAATCACCTGCCTTAGATTTGATGCGCTATTTTCCTCCCCATCATTTGAGAACGATCCTCGCCAAGTTCATCGAACACTTGGAGCTTCGCAACCTGTTTGGCTAGAGATCTCCCGAAAGTTCACAAAAATTCAAACCGACTTTAGTTCTCAGCATAGAAACAATAACACCAAATGAATCCAAAAGATATAAGCTTCGGTGTTTTGTACCAACCCATGTGGGATCTAATCTGTAATGTCCCACATCGATTGAGGAAGAGAACGAAACACCATTTATAAGGGTGTAGAAACCTCTCCCTAGCAGACGCGTTTTAAAGTCTTAAAGAGAAACCCGAAAAGAAAAGCCCAAAGATGACAATATCTGCCAGCAGTGAGCTTGGACCGTTACATATCTACTCATGAAATTTCAATAAGAAAGCTCCAGTCTCCAACATCATAACACAAATACACACAGCATATATTTGAATAAATGTAAGGGTTTACCAGTGATACTAACAAACAACCCTATCTTTGATCTCCACACTATCCAACCCAAAAATCTAATGTCAAAACAAGATCAATTATCTCCTTCAAGTGTTCCCATGAGATCTTGTAGCTTTGGACACTCGATGCTGCTTTGACAGAATGTCGGCAATAAGCTGGCGACCAAATAAATGTGAGTTCTTTAAGATAAGGTTTCTGGTTGATGAGTCAACGACATAACCCTGACCAGACATCCATTGTAGCAATTGAATAAACAAATCCTTCTTTTCAGGCAGCTCAATGAAACGTGATGTAGCCATCATAAATAAATCCTGAGGAAGAAAAAGAAGCAACTTCATAAAACTAGTACTAGTTACTGGTTGAATCTAAATTCATGAACATGTTTTATGTATGTCTATTAACAATTCACCTGATCAATCTTATATCCAGAACAATGGATTGCCTTCATTACGTCATTTATCAAGTTGACGTTACCGAACTTCATGAATTTGAAAGCGAACTTCCTTATGGCAGGTTTAGAAATCAGTCCTGCATTGTCCTAAAAGGAAACAAAATTTTCAGCATAGATGATAACGAAGTATAGAGTCGAAAATTAAATACGGGTAAACAAATAATTATTAAATACCTTGACAACGACATAAGCGTCTTTGAGAAGTCGACCTGCAATTAGAATATGCAAAATCTTTTCATGGAGTGCCTTGCACATTGTTCTTTTACTATATTTCAATATATTGTAAACCGAAAATGCTTCGGAATAAGCCCGTATCGTCCCAAGAGATGATATTAAATATGAACAGAGTTCCTGCACAATGTTGCATTTGGAGTGAGCAAACCAATTCAGATCAAGAAAATCTAGTACAGTTTTTCCAATGTGAACTTGAAATGTAGAAACGAAATGTGCGATCTCCCACGCTTGAAAATAACGTTAAACAACTCAATTGATCCTACTTTATATTGAAAATTCCTAAACTCTGTATGGATAAAGTTCGGGTTCTGTGGCATATCAGTTAGGAAAATACAACACACAACATGTTTCTTCAGGGGACAAAAACATTTATAAAGTGTATATTAATTGATAGAAAATAACAAAACTTGACCTCATCTGGTTGGTGGCCTTGACGATGCATGTCCTCCAAGGTCCTACAGCCAAGTAGATATAGTTTCTCCTTACAGAAATATTTGATTAAGATATGAAAGGTATTATAATCTGGACTGATTGCTAATTCATCCATTTTCCTAAGCATTTGCATGACACTCTCCATTTCTCCTGCTCTGCAGTACGCACAGAGCATTGTATTCAATATTACAATGTCATATCTGTCATATGTGGTTTCAAAATCCTTAGCCAACTGTTTTGCCTCTTCTAGAAGCCCACCTCGGCAAAAAGCTGATATCATGATGCTGTGGGCATACCCATCTGTGAGACGAAAAAAGCATAAGAAAAGAAGTTGGAATTTCTACTATATAACAAAACCTGAATTACACATATTGAATAACAAGGATATTGATATTCTCTTAAAATTAAGATGGCATCAGAGCACTATAATTCATGGTGGCTTCCAAAACCCCTAGCCACTTTCTAATCCTAGCTGTCACCTAGCCACCACTACTGTCTGAACCCTACCGCCAATCAAATATCTCTTTGGTAGCAGGTTCGCATTTGTAGGGTCGGTTGTTCTTTTTTCTGCGGTGGCCATTTAGAACCGTTGGTCTTTTCATTGTGGCCTAGTTTGCTATTGTTGCATCTCTGCAGTACTGTTGCTTCATTCGTTGCCTCTGTTCTGCACCTGTTGCATGCATTCAACGTCTCTGCATTATGCATGGGTTTGAAATATTTTTGCTCGATTGTTCGTGGTTGCCCTGTCCTTTCAAATCAGGTCTGGTTTGGTTCAAGTCTGGCTAGTTTGGTTCGGTTCAAGTCTGGTTGGTTCAGATTAGTTTTTTGGTCCAATTCATGTGTATCTTTGGCACAAAGAGTATTTATCCTCAGGCCTTCTCTTATAGTAATTTGTCTCCGTGGATTATTGATTCTGGAGCTTCTGATCACATCACAAGTTCGTCTCATATGTTTGACTCATACTCTCCTTCGAATTGCAATTTAGAAAAAAAGAATGTAAGTAGTAGTTTTTGGGTGTACTACTCATGTTCACATACTTCGTCACTTTTGGTATGATCTTGATCATCGAGTTGTTAAATGCATTTTCAAGTGACTGTTCAAGTAAAAAAGGTTGATGCCAAGTATATAAACTTCTCAATTAGAGGGAGAAATACTACAAAATGATCCTACCAACTAAGTTCTTGAGTTTAAGTTTTATACTAGAAAAAAAATTCATTCAAAGAACCAAGAACCGATACTTGATTCTTTAGAGAGCCAATGTGAGACTTCGACCCTAGTAATCCTTCTGTCGTTCCTACTTCTTCAACTATTCAAATTATCAATAAACATTTGCTCATGTTGCTAAAATAAACCACATTAGAGTTCGTTTGTCCCTTGTAGTTAATTCAGATTCCCATTCGACCAACTTGACGTCAAAAATGTCTTTGGAAATGAAAATATTGAGGAAGAGGTAATTATGAGCCTAACACTTGATAAACGCGGTGAAAATCTCGAATTTGATTGTCTATGTAGATGATATTATTCTCACAGGTGACGATGAAGCAGGTCAAGTTGATCACAAGAAAAATTTTGCAAGTGAGTTTCAAATCAAGGACCTAGGAGAGTTGAAATAGAATTGCAAGATCGAAGAAGGGTATTTTGAGATATCTAAAAGGGGCCCTTGAAAAAGCTATATTTTATTCAAAAGGCATAGCATAATCACTTCCAACTAGAAGTCTATACTGATGCATATTGGGCAAAAGGATACTCAAAAAAATTGAAGATTCCTTTGAAGACACCCATACGAATTTAATGTGAAAATAAAGGTGTTATCCCTATATGTTAGATCCCACATTGGTTGGAGAGGAGAACAAAACACCCTTTATAAGGGTGTGGAAACCTCTCCCTAGTAGACGCGTTTTAAAAATTTTGAGGGGAAGCTCGAAAGGGAAAGCCCAAAAAGGACAATATCTGCTAGCAGTGGGCTTGGGCCATTACAAATGGTATCAGAACCAAACACCGGGCGATGTGCCAACGAGGAGGCTAGGCCCCGAGGGGGGGGGGGGGAC